>NW_026294503.1:28626989-28926989 GCF_007827085.1 Peromyscus californicus insignis
AAGGATGACTTGTCTGCTACTCACATCACCAGGGAGGCTACCTGGAAAACAGGACCCCAAGAAAGATACAGGGATCACCCAATGACAGAGAAATGGAATGAGATCTACATGAACAGCCTGGACATGAGTGGGGGTAATGAAAGGCGAGGGTTGAGGGAAAGAGAGCTTGGGGGAGCGGGAGATCCCAGCTGGATCAACAACAGAGAGGGAGAACAAGGAATAGGAGACCATGGTAAATAAAGACCACATGAGAATAGGAAGAAGCAAAGTGCTAGAGAGGCCCACAGAAATCCACAAAGATACCCACACAACAGACTGCTGGCAGTGGTCGAGAGACAGCCCGAACTGACCTACTCTGGTGATGGGATGGCCAAACACCCTAATTGTTGTGCTAGAAACCTCATCCAACTACTGAGGGATCTGGATGCAGAGATCCATGACTAGGCCCCGGGTGGATCTCTGGGAGTCCAATTAGCGAGAATGAGGAGGGTTTATATGAGCGAGAATTGTTGAGACCAAGGTTGGATAAAGCACAGGGACAAATAGCCAAATGAATGGAAACACATGAACTATGAACCAATGGCTGAGGGGTCCCCACTGGATCAGGCCCTCTGAATGGATGAGACAGTTGATTGGCTTGATCTGTTTGGGAGGCATCCAGGCAGTGGGACCAGATCTTGTGCTCATTGCATGAGTTGGCTGTTTGAAACCTGGGGCCTATGCAGGATTGTTTGGCTCGGCCTGGGAGGAGGGGACTAGACCTACCTGGACTGAGTCTACCAGGTTGACCTCAGTCTGTGGGGAAGGCTTTGCCCTGGAGGAGATGGGAATGGGGGGGGGGGGGGGGGTTGGGGGGAAGGTGAGGGGGACGGGAGGGGGGAGAACAAGGGAATCCGTGGCTGATATGTAGAACTGAATTGTATTGCAAAATAAATTAATAAAAAAAAAAAATATATATACTAAGAGAAGAGGAGTATAGCCGTTTGACGCTCATATAAAAGACATGGGTAGGTGTACTATGTGGCTCTAGAATTGTAGCTTCCTATCTGTACCATAGTTTGTAATTCTCATAAATGCTACCTGGTGAGAAAGTCTGTCCACTGACTTCAGTTATATCACCATGTAGGCTTGTCTGCTTCTAATCACTTCTCAGCTACCTTTTCAATGGCTTAGCTTTATCATGTCATCTTCCCTTTCTCTAGCACCTTCTACTTTTTCTAGATGCTCCCATTTGTTGCTCGGTTTCTCTTGCAACGAGATGGAAGGGATATCCTATGATGTTTCTGCAGGAAACATAGTAAATCCACCATGGACAGTCTTGGAGCCGATAACAACACTGAATATTCTCAAACAAAACAAAATTAGGGGATACACCTAATAGTATTTCTTAGCTCTTTATACAGTTGGGATTGGAAAAATTACAATCAAAGAAAAATGAGAAACAACTTCAGGACAACATAAAATCACAGTCCTGTAAAACTCTGGGACTGTGTTATGTAACATACGTGTGCATCCCAGATACCCAACAGAGTGTATCCTAAACATCATTTCTTATTAATGAGACTATTCCTTAATAGTCTCCCAGTTATCTTTGTGTACTGCAAAGATAGCAAATGTTCATGTAGCAATGTTGAGTTTAAAATTTTTCTCACTTATTTTTTACTAAATTAAAATCAATCCCAAGTATTTTCTACATTGGCAGAGTACTTCCTTCTGCGATAGGAAACACATTTCTGTTTTCATGTTCCCTTTTCCTAAAACACAAAAACGTTTTAACTCAGGAAGCTTTTTTTCTGGGGGTATTTTGGGTGTCAGGATTTCACCCAAGGCACTAAAACCCCAAGAACAGACCACCCAACAACACTGGTGGGTAGCAGCAAGTCTATGATTCAGTTCTGCCTGACAAAGAACAGGCAGGACTTCTTCATAATTTTAATAAAGATTAGTCTCAATACTGCCTATGTCTCAAATCACCTTCAAATTGAAGGGCAATATCAAATCTCTAGGTGTGATTAAGAACCTTTTAAGAGGCCAAAGTTTAGCAGGAACGAAAACACAGTCTGCATAAAACTATAAATAGTGGTCTTTCAGCTTTTCTTAAAAATTCAGATTGCTAATCAACTCCTTGCCCAAGAATGGAAGGTGTACTATTTGTGTACATGCCAATCAAACTGTGTCAAACATTAAGCTCACACAGAACTTATCCTCCTGCAAAGTAAATACGGTCTGTTATTGGTTATCACTTCAACTACAAAGAGTTCTAAGCTGAGTACTATTGATCCAGGTAAAGGAGATAAAACTTGAAGGACTTAGTGTGCATGTTCTTTTGCTTGAGGCAACTTCATTTCCTACAAATGCACATTTCACAGCATCATAAAATGGGCTATGGGAGTCCCATGTGACCATGGCAGTTATGGCATCTCCAATAACAACAGCCTCTGAGAGACAGTTAGGTGAGAAGTAGGCACAGTACTGGCTGTGTACAAGAAACAGAGGCTGGGGATCTAGACAGGTCAACGTTGCAAACAGTGTTCCTGTTGCTGTCTCTTGTCAACTCTGAAACCTGAACAATATGTTTCTGATGCTATGTTAGGAAGTAACTACAAATTTCATTCTGAAACCTAAACCATACACTTCTGAAGCTAGGCTAGGAAGTGTCTACACATTTTACTCTGAAACCTGAACAATATGTTTCTGAAGCTGTGTTGTTTAGTGTCTACAAATTTAGGATTGTCATGCTTTCCTGTCGAACTCAGCTTTCTATCATTGCAAATGTCTTGGATGATCTCTAATGGTGACCCTCACTTTAAAGTCAACCCTGCCTCTGTTTAAATCTTTGAGGGCCATATTGGCTGTCTTTGGATATACATGTGAAACAGCTTTTTCCTGTCATTTTGTTTCATAGCTCTAACATCTTTGTAAATATGTTTCACGAAAAGCCTATCACTGGGTCTTTTTTCACTTCTTTTAAAATCTATATTGATAAATTGTGTCAGTGAACTGGAGCAAACAGTGCATTTATGGATAATTTCATTATTAAAATAGCCATGCATAAGCCCATGTCTTGATATTCATTTTCTACCTGTCATAGCTTTTCCTCCTTCTTTTTGTATCATCTTCTGGATTAATCAAGTATTTATATGACTTTCTTTTATTTCTCATATCTTTTATAGTTCTTATTATCCCTATCAGCATGGTTCTCTTTAAACCCCTAATATAATATCTAAACAAGAAATGTATCTAGTGTGAAAATAATTGTTGTAGGTTGTTTTCTGATGGAAATTTCATGGAACCCAAGTCTCTTTTCTTTGCTTGTGGTGTATCTATGTGTTGTGCACACATGAGTGTTTGGATATGCTCGCTTATGTGTGTCCATGTGAAGGTTAAACCAGATCATCAGGTGTCTTCCCTTGCTGTTACATTATTGCCCCGAGACAGGTCTCCTACAGTTTCATAAGCTCAGTGTCTTGGCTCTGCTGCCTGGTCGGGGATCTCTGAGGATCTACCCGCCTTCACCCCTCTGTGCTGAAGTTACAGGGACATGCAGCTTCGTTCAGCTTTTACATGCTCAGGAATTGAACTCAGGTCCTCATTTTTGCAGAAGAAGCACTCAAGCCATGTCCCAGGGCCACATATCTCAAAATTGATTTTGAAAATCCCCATCTTTCCTCATGAGCTCTGGCAACAGAGGCGCCTCTGGGTTGCAATATGTCTTACCAGGTGGACACTGTTGACTGTGTGCAATTGTCCTCTTTCCACCACTGAAGACCACTGGACCCAACTAAGCTCAAGCTTTGCCGATGTTCAGGATCAGCAAATGCTTTCTGAGAAGAAATGATAGGTTCTCAGTTCTTCTTAGAAATAATTTTCTTTCTTTAGAATTCTAGGTCTTCCAGTCTTCTTAGCCTTTCTAGCTTGACAATGATTTTTTTTTTTTACAACTGTGACATTTTTATAATTCATCATTTTTCAGTGGAGTAATGACTGCCATTCCTCTCCTAGAAGCATAAGTTCTGAGTACTATTGCACATCTGAGATGCAAAGGCTTATCTCAGGGTTAGAGGGCAGGGTTGGATTGCCCAGTTTACATTCCCACTGGGCCTTGGGCAAGTGATTTAACCACCGGGCCTTTGTTAATTTTCTTGTAAAACAGGATTAATGATTCAACATGTCTTTAAGGTCATTGTGAGGATATAATATAATGAATGCAAAATATTTCACATGATGCCTGAACATAATGACTTTTTAAAGGTTAGTTACTGCTATGACTGGGATATGCTTTGAATTTGTTCCCTGGGGGTTTGCAGGTGGAAAGTTGGGCCTTCAGTGTGGTGATGGTCCTAGGAAGATGTGGAAATTCAATAGTAATGTAGTGAGGGGTGCTCTGCTGCTGCTTGCCTGCTGACCTGAATTCTCCCTCTCACAAGCTCTCCATTATGCCATTGGCCTTGAGGTTTTCACTGGAGCCAAACATGCTAGTCCTATGCCCTTAAACTTGCTGATCTGTGAGGCACAGAAGCTTCTGTTCTCACAAAGCAGTCTATCCTAAGTAGCTTTCTATGTTGAAGTAGACCAGTATACCTATTATTAGACAGTATTGATTATGCTAAATGGGAGCCCAGACATCATCAATTTTGAATCAGATACCACTTAAGATCATTGTGACTTTGAATGATCTCTTTAATGTCTTTATGGCCATTGCTTCATTGTGAATTGTAGCATTAGTGATAATATTTCATAAATGCTTATGTTCTCATATCATGGAGGCTAAGGATGTCCTTTCATGGGATGTTCCAATGAGAGCAATATTGATCTGTAAATACTCTCCTGTTAAAGTATCAGTTGTAGCTATAGTTTAGGTCATGAGTGAAGATGAGTCAAGACTCAGGGAAAAGAAAGTAATTCAATTGAACACATAGTATTCAAAGCATTATTCTCATTCTCTTCACATGAGAATGGATGTCTCACAATGGCCTGCCAGATGATAAGGCTGCATTTTAGAAGACATACCTCTGAGTATATTTTTGTGAGCATTTGTAAAAAGATGTAACTGAGGAGAGAAGATCTACTCTGAAAGTGAGTGACACCATCCTAAGGGCTAGGACCCTGTACTGAATAAAAAGGGGAAAAAGAGAAAGCCAAAGAAATTTCAACATTTCTATGTAGTCATAACTCTAAGTCTTGCTGCCATCATGCCCTCCTCATTATAATGGTCTGTACCATCCTTACCTCCTCCAAATGCTTCGTGTCTTATATTTGTATATTTGCATTATTATTATTATTATTATTATTATTATTATTATTATTATTACCAATTATTCTTCTTTGGAAAAATACTGCTTTTTATCCTTTAGTTAAAAAATTCATTTTATGAAATAACATTATATAATAGTTGTCAGGTTCTCATTTTAAATGTTACTTAACAAAAATAAAGTCCTGAAAATCTTGTGAAAGCCATATTTAAAAACCAGAGCATTTTGATTTATTTCATTTTTCCATTATAATATAGTTGTATAACTTCCCCTTTCCTTTCCTACCTTCAAACTCTCCCATATATACCTTTCCTCTCTCTTTTTCAAATTCATGGCATCTTTTCCACTAATTTTTGTTTTATATCTATGATATAGATGTATGTATCATATATAGATACATTTATCATAGATACAAAATTGCATAAGTACAACCTTCTCAGTCTATATAATGTTAGTTATACGGATATTTTCATGGCTGGCCATTTGATATTGGATAACCAATCAGTGCACTCATCCCTCAAACCAGAGCCTATGATCCACTGATAAAGGTGAATATTTGAAAACCTCACTCTAGTCTCCTTGTTCTCTTCTCTCAACTTGAGAAAAAACAGTTACCAACTACCTACATGTCACAGATCTTAATTATCTCATATTTTACCACATTAAATGAATTTACAAGAGGTTTCAGAAATTCTCAAAAACTTATTACACATTGCTACATTATTGACATTTGTACTCTCTTATTACAAATGGGAGAACCTGGAACACAAAAGAATTTAAATAACTTTCAGGAGACCTCAGGATCAATGTTTGAATTGGTGTTTATTTCAGACTCTAATGTTTTCCCAGCAAACGGGTGGTCTTCCTGACCTACAGTCAGAGTAAATATAAAGAAGGAAATAAGTCTCTTCCCTTCTCCAGCCCACTTCCACTGGACCCCAGAACCCATAATAGAAAGATTTTCTGTTTCTGTGTGGACCCATAGTCCTACCCTACTCTACAGCCAGGCCTTCTCCTCTCCGGAGGCCACCTTGATTTGCACCTTTAGTTCCTACCATGGTTTCAGGAGAAGCACAGAAGATATTTTGTCTGCCTGCTCTGCACCTCAATGGCTCTCTATTTGTCCCCTCATCGGCACAGACTGTTCACCTACTTTGAGCATACTTTGTGGTTTTTTCCTGTGGAACTTCCAGCCATGGTAATAAAGCTAGTGTTGAGGGAGGAATGGATTGAATGTGACTCTTTCAATGAAACTCAGAAGCACAGCACTTACTTGCCTTTTGAGGTCGACAGCTGCATTTTTCTGGAAGAACTCTGGCTGTGTGTGTTTTATTCATGTGGGCCTCACACGATGAGATAGATTTAATCAATGGAAGTCAACTACCACATACTAGATCCTAGAAGATTCTGTTCTAGGCATTTTATGAACCCAGAGAATTGTTGATTTTTCAAATAGGAGTGTAACCATTTGTTTGGGTCAGTGTCATGTCCTTCAGGCACTAGGGCTGTAACTGACCTTTCTAGGGATGAGTCAGCTGAGGTTGACCAAGACAAAGTTTCTCCCCAAGATCCAAACAAGCACAAGAGAAAGAGGAGGTGAGGCTCTGTTAAATTGGATTATCTTTAGCGATGATTTTTTTTTCCTCAGGCAAAATCTTATGTGGAAACTCAAACCTATTAAAGAAATTGGGGTGTCAGTGTCACATAACTTCTGATTTTTTACATTTATTTTTACTGTCAATAAATGCAAAAGAAATTCTGAGACTGTTTTGATGAAATAAACATGTGGAGTTGAAGATCAGAGATGAAAATTACTTCATATTAGACCCAATGCTCAATTTGCTTTTGGCTCTTCCTCCTTGTTTTGTTCTGCTGTGTCAAATAAGCCTCCACTCACATGGAAAAACAGATGTAAAATTTATAGTTAGGTAAGGATTTGGCTTGCAATTCCTGTGTGTCCTTTGGCTACATTGACTAAGAGTTTTGAGTCTTTCCTAAGCTGAGTTGCCAACATCTGAAGACTGTTCATATCCATTGTTATAAAAGCAACAATTAGAGAAACCCAAAGATATAAGGGCAAAATAAAAATACGATCTTCTGGTGATGTGTGTAACATGTAACCTCTATAGTTCTTATTGGATCACATACCCCACACTGTGATGAAAATACTCACTGGCCTCATTCCTCCTTTCTTGGTGCTCAAGTGCAATAGAAGTGTGAAACAATGACAGACACTTGTTTGTGTAAATACATATAGCCCTACATCCCAAGAAGAATAGATTTCAACCAGTAATCTTTCTAACTAATGATATGTTCCTACATATTTTCACCACATGCACAAGGAAAGGGATAGAAGTTTTATTCTAAATTCTTCCCCAAACAGCACAAGATAACACACACAGAGTCTCTGAGATTTCAAACTCTAAATAACATGTTTCAGTGTACCCACTGTTACTGTCTTAGAAGTTTAAAGATATAGCTGAGTAAACATACATACCATTGGATATTTGAGTCCATTGGATGGGAATCATTGGGTCAAGGTTGTGAAACTGCTGAAACTCTAAAGAATACTTTCATGTGGCCTGTCCTACTCTGGACATTCAGCATCATGTCAACTTCTCCACCTATATCTTCCATGGTGCTCTCCTCTGCATCCTCAGTCCAGCAGTCCCTTGGTTTCTTTGCTCATTTTCTCTAGGTGGCTAATTCTTGCTTTGTATTTTTCCATTCAAAATTCAGTTTCCTAATGTGGAGTGCCTTCCCACCAAAGAAATATTCATTCTAAAGTAACCTGTACCCTGTCAGTCACCATCTAACGCTTTACCCTATTATCTTCTAAGCTCCATGCCTTACCTGTAATTAACTATGACATTTATTTTCTCACTTTATAAAATATTTTCCAATGGCAAAGGCACTCTCTGGTTGACTGTCTCCTTCAGTTCACCAGAATACTCCTATTTATTGCTGTTTTAACATTAGGGTTAGGGTTGGGGTTGGGGTTAGGGTTAGGGTTAGCACCATTTCATCATTATCAGAGTGCTAATTTAGGGCAATAAGTAATGTGTTCACTTTAGCCGTGCCTGTTTTATAAAGCCTCATTCTCTGTTTCCACAATAGTGTATGGTACATAATAAATGGATACTACTCTTTGTTTCAAATAATGGAACGTGAATGAATACTGTGTTTCTTTGAGAAGTAGTGTCATGGCTGATTAGGTAAATAATGTGTCTAGGGTGCTCACTTTAGCACCATATATGCTAAAAAAATAAAAGAATGGAAATCAGGAATATTTGGTTCTTATTCCAGATTCAATTGTGCAGCGGATCAAATACCCCTGAATGAAACAGGGAAAACATGCTATCAGCATGCATTCTATTATATCAGTCAGATAACAGAGGACTTTCAGACAAAATCATTTTGTCTGTAGAGATTTGGAATGAAGATCAGAGTTAATTAGTGTTCCAAAACATTGATGTAGGAGAAGAGCTTGGTTTTCCATAAAAAAGTTGGTAAAGCAAAACCTTCCAAACCTTCCAAAGAAGTTAGGACAACTACTTCTGGAAATGTTTGGCTGGGTCCCCAAGGAATGGTAAATTGTGTATAGCATCCTGACTTGCTTGTTAATATCTATGACCCCTATACTTTCTGAAGCCAAATGTTCTCACGTATAAAATGTAGAAGATAATATCAATGCTTCATATCAAATCTTCACATCTTCTCTAGTTAGTTGAAAAAGTTAATGCATTATGTTATTTTAAAGTACAACTAATCAAAGCAACTGTTAGCATGTCAATGAAAAGACAGCCTAACATATGATTTGTCCAGGATGACTGGATATATTTCAGACATGGGGACTCAGGCACTGCATAAAATGTATAAAGAGCTGGGGTGAGCTTTTCCAAAGCCCCTGAGACAGAGATGGGTCTGTTCCTGACTTTGACTGTCTCCATTTCCTACACTGTAAAATGATATAATAATGTTTGTTTTGCTTCCATCCCAAGGTCAAATGAATGCTGTTTTCTGGAGAGGCAGCATCATTCAAAGGTGAGAACTTTGAGATGTTGCCTGAAATTAAGTGGGTGCTCCTCCCTGTCCAAGAAGAAGTCCGTTGAGAAGTAGTCAGAAAGTTTTCTTTTTGCAACTTAGCAACTTGGGGATATGATTGCCCATATAACCCTAGGAGCTTTGATATGTTTATGTATGTGAGTGAGCACATACACTGATCACAAGAATGAAGAGAGACTGGGAAGTGTGTGTTTTAGACCTACTATGTGTCAGATTGTGTTACATGGTGACATTTATTTAACAAGCTGTGTTACTTTCCCTATTGTTTCCCTATTTATTGTTGTGATAAATTAAAATTAAAAAATACATAACTTAAGAGATGAAGAGTTCCTTTGCCAGGTGATATGTTCCATTATACCATGCAGGGAAAACCAGGGAGAAGAGCCATGGGGGGCGGGTGGTCTGTCACACTGCAAAGACAGTCAGGAATCAGAGAGAACAGGAAGTGAGGCTGGTCCATAAAGCCCCAAGGCCACTACTTCCTCCTCCAGTAAGGTCTCACTCTCTCAAGGTTCTACAACATGCCTAAACAATTCCATAAGCTGGAAACAAATTTTTAGACTCATGAGCCTATAGGGGACAATGCAAAGCCAACAAGACAGACTTTGCTCTGCTTGCGAAACAAATGAGGAGTCTAAGGTTAAGAGGGCTTAACATACTCTAGGCAAAGTACATCATGAATACCTAGGCCTACACCTCTGCTGGATGCCAGTTAGAACTTAAGATCCTGTGAAGCACACTACCAGGAAGCCTTGCTTAATTTGTCAAGATAGACTTATGTCCTCCTCCACCACAAATTTAAGATTACAAATAACATTCCCTCTTCTGTTTCCTTCTCATCCTTGCCTGCATGCCATCTCGCAACTTGAGGCCACTTCCGTGGTTAACTAGAGAAGTGTACAAAGTGTGTGTTCATCTGGATTCCTGTCTTATGTGTCCTTCACAACTATGGTCTGTGGTCTGCTTTAGTAATAAAATGACCTTAAACTGAGTTTCTTCCAACATTCTCAGCAATCTTGGGTGGCAAATGCATCACCTGTGGTTTGGCTTAGGAGTAGGTTGCTGAGGCAGCATCAGTCCTAATCATCCACCTTTCATTGCATTACATTAATAATTCTCTTACCCACGTTTCCAGAGCTCAGCTAGCCAGCTTCCTTAGGATGGTATGAAAGGGTAGGTCTATTCTGTGAAAAAAAAGAATAATTCTGAGGATGTGGCCTTCTTTCAAGTTCCCTCGAAACTAAATGAATCAAGGACATATAACTGCATAGAGGGGTTGGAGAACTAAATCCCAGTAGGAATCCAGTCCTAATGGAATATAGTGGTGGCTGATCTTCAAATGCATTTTTTTTCCTTTGTTGGCAAATGGGATGGAATTGATGACTAGCCAGTTCTTTTATCATCAAGGATTATTATTTTCTCACAATGACCTCAGAGTAGCCATGGCATTTATGATCTTATTCATACAGGCTGTTTGCCCAGAAACATAGGGGAATGAATCTTTTCTTAAAATGAATAATACTACTGATTTCCAGTACTCCACTCCTTCCTAAAATAGGTCAAACTTTTTGTTTTTTACTGTTACTAATGCTACATTTTAAATGCACATGGCTTTCACTTATTCTCTATCACAGGGAGACTCACAAATGGCTTGTCTCTTCCTTGGCCTTTCCAAGACTAGGAAAGGACAAAGCATGGTTTTCCAAGTGTCTCTGAAAATATTACTCCCAGGCTGATAGATAGGTAGAAAGTTTAGCCTGAAATTCCATTTGTTGTCCTCAAATGTAGTGCTTAGTTTTTCAGAATTTGAATGCTGTGGGATAATGCTTTTGTACACTAGTTTAATAAAACACTGATTGGCCAGTAGCCAGGCAGGAAGTATAGGTGGGATAAGCAGACAAGAAACATTCTGTGAAGAAGAAGGCTGAGTGAGGAGACGCCAGCCTGCTGTCCAGGGAGCAGCATATATTGGCATACAGGTAAAGCCACAGAACACATGGTAACATATAGATTAACAGAAATGGGCTGAGTTTAAGTGTAAGAGCTAGTCAATGGTAGGCCTGAGCTAATGGCCTGAGCAGTTTTAATTACTATAAGCCTCTGTGTGTTTACTTGTGTCTGAGTGGCTGTGGACCAGGTAGGACACAGGAAAACTTCTGGCTATATTTGATGGTTTCCTTAATAAATGAATATTATTTTATGTATTCCTCTAGGTGAGAATAACAGAGTCAAGACACCTGTCTTCTGAGAGCCTGGTAAACCTTTCTACATGTCACTTCTGCATGACATGTATGTGGGTGACAGCACATTTTCCTTTATTCTTGACCTCCATTGCAAGTAGGTCTTATCATTTTTATTTAATTAGATTAAAAGTCTACTTAAATTTCATCTAATTCATAATTTCTTTTGTTCTTGAAAAATAATATGCCTTCAGCTTTACCAACACTTAAACCACACAGATAGGTAGATGGTAAAATTTTATTTTATTTTTTCATTTGGATCTAGTACCACGTCTTAGAAGCATTTATAGGGAAGAAAGTTTTCAAGAAAATTCTTGTTTGTATAAATGTATATAAGCATGCAATTCAAATATCATTTAAAATAAGTAAATTAATAACAAGAAATATAAGTAATAAAATTGACTATTAAAATGATAGTTATACTATTAAAATATTTGAGGGAAAATATAATCTTTTTTATTGAAAATTTTTTTATTCATTTTACATACCAGTCATAGATGGTTATCATTCCCCTCCCACTCCCCTTCAGCCTCCCCCTTCCCCCTTCCCCTCCTAGAAAAGGGTAAAGTCTCCCATGGGGAGTCAGCAAAGCTTGGTACATTCATTTGAGGTAGGACCAAGTCCCTCCCCCCGTATCAAAGGTGAGCAAGGTGTAACACCATAAGTAATGGGCTCCAGAAAGCCAGCTCATGCACGAGGGATAGATCCTGATCCCACTGCCAGTGGTCCCTCAAACAGACCAAGCTACATAACTGTCTCCTGTATGCAGAAGGCCTAGTATGGTCCCATGCAGCTTTCACAGCTGTTGGTCGAAAGTTCATGAGTTCCTAGGAGCTTAGTTCAGTTGTCTCTGTAGATTGCCTCACCATAATCTTGACCCCCCCTTGCTCATCTAATCCTTTCCCCCTCTCTTTGACTGGACTCCCAGAGCTCAGCCTGGTGCTTGGTTGTGGATCTCTGCATCTGCTTCCATCAGTTACTGGATGAAGGCTCTATGATGACAATTAGGTTATTCACCAATCTGATTACCAGGGTAGGCCAGTTCAGGCACCCTCTCCACTATTGCTAGTCATCCAATCTGGAGGGACGTGTGGATTGGCTTGTGAAGGGGAAATAGATGAGATCTCCATCAGTAAACGGGATGGGGGGACAATAGAGGGGAGGGGATAGGGGGTGAGAACTTGAGGGACAGGATGGTTGAGGTGGGGGAAGGACCAAGTGGGAGAGCTATGAAAGAGATATCTTGATATATGGAGACATTATGGGGTAAAGAAAAAACCTGATGCTAGGGAAATGCCCAGGAATCCACAAGGATGATCCGATTATACTACTAGCAAATATAATCTTTTAATGCAACTATTACTTCTACTTATTTGCTCATTTTATTTTTTTACTGGCATTATTCATTTACTCTATGATTATAAACAAACATTATTCTTTATCACAGGTGCATAATGTTTCATCATAATTCTTTACCAAGTGGCACATATTTTATTTTTACATATATTTTCTATAGTACATGTATGTTTTGAGAGGAGTATGCTCATTTAAGAAGAGATGAATTCTGGTTCACCTTTTAGACATGATGCTAACAGTCAACTTTAATTTTATATGCCTCAATTTTCTATAGGCATAAACAGAGCAAACCTACTTTCTTTTAAGTGTAAAAGAATAAGAAATAATGTTAAAGAGAAGACGCTGGGCGATGATGGCACACGTCTTTAATCACAGCACTCGGGAGGCAGAGCCAGGTGGATCTCTGTGAGTTCAAGGCCAGCCTGGTCTACAGAGTGAGATCCAGGACAGGCACCAAAAGCTACACAGAGAAACCCTGTCTTGAAAAAATGAAAAGAGAGAAAGAGAGAGAGAGAGAGAGAGAGAGAGAGAGAGAGAGAGAGAGAGAGAGAGAGAGAGAAAGAGCAGTAGGTTGAAATTCTATGTTCCTCAATGTCATGGTATTTGGAGGTAGTACTCTCAGGAAGTGACAATGTCATGAAAATGGAGTTTTCTCATGAGTGGAGTTAAAGACCTTATCTAAGAGACCCCAGGGAGCTTCTTCCTCCCTCCTTCATGTGAAAAAATAAAGAGAAGTGGCCAGTGGCTGGATTCTGCAGAGTTATCTTATTGGAGTAGATACCAAGTCTGTCAGTGCTATAATCTTGGTCTCCTCATCATGAGAAGTAAGTTTCCATTATTGATATGTCACTCAGGCTATGGTATTTGATTACACTAGGCTACCTAGATTTTAAAATGGTTGTAGTAAAACAAGCCTTAATGGGGATGGGGAGTACTTGCTGTTTTTACAGAGGACCTGGGTTCAATTCTCAGCATCACCACCTGCAGTTCACAAGTAGACACATGCACATATATATAATAAATATATAAACAAACAAACAAATAAATAGTAAAAGCCTTGAGTCAGTTTCTGATGATTACTAAAGCAAAAAAATGATCCTTATTTCAGGTTTAAGAGCAGTTTCCTCCTACATCGAGGAACTCAGGAACTCCCCAGGATATACCAGTGCAGCTGTCATTGATTATGGTGGTTAGTGTGAGCAGAATGGGTAAATGAATCACATAGCTCTTGATCTCACTGAGGAACTCTGCAGACAGATTGTCTTTGGAAATCATATCACACTTTATTTTCACCAAGCATGACTGTTTACTCTCTGTATCCATTATTTTTCTGTTGTGATAGAATATCCCTCTCTATATCATTATTTTTTTGTTGTGATAGAATATCCTGACAAGAGGTAACTTAAGGGAGAAAGGGCTCATTTTAACTTATGGTTCTGTAGGAGATATGATCCATCATAAAGGGGAAGTCATGGCAACAGGAACATGAGGCTGGTTTGGTAGTTAGGGAATAGACTTTTTTGGTTTTATCCACACAGGAAGCAGTCAGAGAAAATGGGAAATGGACCAAGCTATAAAATGTTTCCAGTGATATTACTTCCTCTCACAAGGCTCTATTTCCTACAGGTTCCATTACATCCTCAAATAGTACCACTGACTAGAGACCAAGTGTTCAAATGTACAAGCCCATGGGGGACATTTCTCATTCAAATCACTATTACACGAGATCCTGAAGGTAGAAAGGCATGTGATTCTGATTCTGTTCTAATCGTTAGCACATTCCAGAAAAAGAAACACTGCATTACCTTCAAAGTCCAAAGAGTGGTAATGGAAGAGCACGAAGGACTGTTTACTTTTTTTCCTGTCTCTGGTGCTGTTCTGTGTCTGTTCTATATGTACAACATAAGTATAACTCAGAGCTGTCTCAGAGTAGAAGTCTGAAGTTTAAGGAAAAAATACATTCAGGGTTCTTAGAGCAGGGCTTAGCATGTGCTAGGAGCTCAGGGTGAGTAAACGGAGACTCAATAAGGTTTAAAGGTAGCTGGATGGGAACCTCATGTGTCCAGGTCCAGAACACAGTAGTTTGACTTCACAGGCCCCCATTTCTTGCCTCTGAGCCTCTCTGCTTCTCTAGACCTTTAGAAAACATGACTTGAATGACCTACAATCTCTGTGTTCACAGAGAAAACAGATTAGAGTTAGGAAAGAGAAGTGACCCAACCTCATGTGACTTTGAACACTTAGAATCCTGTGAGTCAAGATGCTCTCTACCATAAACAGACTGGTTCTTGGGTTCTGGCCTGGGTTCCTCAATCCCTTCTCCTTGAACACAGAACAGAGGGTGCGGAGAGTATAGGGATGAAGAAAACAAATTCTAGTACCTACCTTGCATGATACCTAAGTGGTCAGTTTCCTGTTTGTGCCTCAGATTCATCACCTGTGAAACTGGCATATGATTTTTTAATAATCTCCAAATTACTTGCCAGTGTTGCCAAACATTTTCCCCCCAGAAGTCAGTTTTATGTTACTTCTTATCTGGTGAGAGCTAAATGCCTAAAATCTTATTGACTCCAGCATCTCCCATAGTTTACTGGACAGATTAAAGAATTAGACATGTCCAGATTAATCTGGAAACAGACATGGGTATGAATGGAATTCTTTTATTTCCTGCCTCATATAGGAAAAGTATCCTGAAAGCACTGTCTGAAAATGTTTAGATTCAGGGCCTCAGGAATGGAACAAGTCCTCCTACATTATGAAGTCACTAGGAAGCCTGTCCAGTGACATCAACCTCACTTTCTGGTACTGTGATCCAGCCATCTTTAAATGGTTCGCACCTGTTGTTACTATATGTGTGGCTAAGGCTTGGATACTTTGGCATCAAAACAAGAATGGTTGCCCGGAGACAGGACAAAGACATAGTATTCATGGACATTTGCGTGAGGATTGCAGAATGCTTAGCTGCATATCAACTTAGTCTGCAGGCACACTATAGAAATAGTTAAATGGAAAACATACATCTGAACAAAAATGCCTAGAGTCTTAGAATAGAGGAATACAATCTATAAGCTTTGTTAACTGCTACATGCAATGCTAATTTCCTTCTCCTACCTTTAGCCAAGGATGTACCAAGCAAGCTCCTGTTGAAAATGTCCCCTGCGATGGGAACTTTACTTTCCCTGACAACTTTCCAAAGTCTAAACAACTCTGCCTGCTAGATCAGCTTTTTGATTTTCATACAACAGTCTCCATTGCGTGAGCACTTCCAATCCAATCATTTGGCCATATAGCAGTTAATTCATCCCAATAGACTTAAGACATCTGCCAGGCATGGTAGTATTCACCTGTAATCCCAGCATTTGGCAGGTAAAGGAAGAGGAATCAAGAGTTGAAGGTCCCATTAGTATGATTTCGTTGTCTTTGTAGATTCCCCCATCATAATCATGATGCCGCTTGCTTGTAGAATCCCTCTTCTCTCTCTTTGACTGGACTCCTGGAGTTTGGCCTGGTGTTTGGCTGTGGATCTCTGCATCTGCTTCCACCAGTTACTGGAGAAAGGCTCTATGATGACAGTTAGGGTATTCACCAATCTGATTACTGGGATAAGTGATTTCAGGCACCCTCTCCACTATTGCTAGTGGTCTAAGCTGGGGTCATCCTTATGGATTCCTGGGAATTTCCTTTGCACTCGGTTTCTCTCTATCCCCATGATGTCTCCCTCCATCATGGTATCTCGTTCATTGCTCTCCTACTCCATCCTTGTTCCAGCTCAACCATCCCATTATGTTCTCATCCACCATCCCCTACCCTCCATTGCCCATCCCTCATCCCCAGTTTATTCATGGAGATCTCATCTATTTCTCCCTCCCTGGGTGGTCCATGCATTCCTCTTAGGGTCCTCCTTGTTAGCTAGCTTCTCTTGAGTTGTGGGTTGTGGTTTGTAGTGTGGTTATCCCTTGCTTTACATCTAGTATCCACTTATGAGTGAGTGCATACCATGTTTGTCCTTCTGATTCTGGGTTACCTCACTCAGGATATTTTCTAATTCCATCCATTTGCCTGCAAATTTCATGATGTCATTGTTTGCTTGTTTGATTTTTCTGCTGAGTAGTATTCTGTTGTGTATATGTACCACATTTTCTTAATCCATTCTTTGGATGAGGGCCATCTAGTTTTTTTTCCAGGTTCTGGCTATTATGAATAATGCTGCTATGAACATAGTTGAGCATGTGTCCTTGTGGTATGATTGAGCATTCCTTGGATAGATGTCCAATAGTGGTAGAGCTGGGTCTTGAGGAAGACTGATTCCCAATTTTCTGAGAAACTGCTATACTGATTTAAAAAGTGGCTGTGCAAGTTTGCACTCCCACCAACAGTCGAAGAGTGTTCCCCTTGCTCCCAACATAAGCTGTTATTAATATTTTTTATCTTAGCCATTCTGACAGGTATAAGATGGTATCTAAGAGTTGTTTTTATTTGCATTTCTCTGATGACTAAGGATGTTGAGCAATTCATTGTCTTTTGGCCATTTGTGATTCTTCTGTTGAAAATTCTCTGTTTAGCTCTGAGACAACCAAACCAAACTATTGGGAACTCATGTAATTTAGACCAACACCTGTGGAGCCTCCATGGGACTGGATTAGGCCCTCTATATAAGTGAGACAGTTGTGTAGCTTAATCTGCTTAAGGGTCACCCCCTGGCAGTTGGATCAGGATCCATCCCTGGTACATGAGATGGCTTTTTGGAGCCTATTACCTATGGTGGGATACCTTGCACAGCCTGGAGGCAGAGGGAGGGGCTTGGACCTGTCTCAACTGAATGTACCAGGTTCTGCTACCTCCCCATGGAAGGACTCACCTTCTTGTAGGAGGTAATGGGGGGCTGGTTTGGGGGGGAAGGTTAGAGGGGTAGGAGGAGGGAAGAGGGTGATCTGTTTTTGGTATATAAAATGAATTAAAATTTCTTAGTGAAAAAAGAAAGTTAAAAAGAGTTGGAGGTCATTCTCAGCTATATATAGAGAGTTTGAAAACAGCCTGGGCTACTTGAAATGCCACCTTCAAATACAGGAAAAAAATGTACACACACACACACACACACACACACACACACACACACACACACACACAAATGAAATAAATATCTCTTCTTCCATATAATTTTTCAATATTTCTTATGTGAAAATTTTCAAGTTTTACAAAGATCATTGTCAGTCAGAAAGACTAAATCTTGCTTAATAATTCAGCAAACCATCTAACATAAATATCTAAGGATATGATACAAGTAATTCACCACAGAGGACAGGGAACTTAGCAAGAATGCTTTTCTTTCAGAAAGTTGTGCCAATTTTTCAGCTTCCACTGTTGTGTGAGTTTCAGTGAGTAATTTAAACTTTCTGAATACAGTCTCTGGTCTTTAAGATGTGGCTATATTGTGCAGTCTCACAGTGTTGCTATGAGAGTCAGATACTACAATGTACATGATGCTCTTTGCAAACTGTGTGTTAAAGTGCAATATGCCTATTGGTTATTTCTACTAGAGAAGGAAGGAGGATGTTAAACCACAGTATTAGAGAGAAAGTAATCATTATCAAAATGATTACTGCGGCATGCTAAGATTGGTGTGCTATATGGTAAGGGAGAACCAAGTCAAAGTTAGTAATTACCCTATAATTCACTTGAAAGAAAGCAAGCAAGCAGTAATTTTATTTTTATTTTTGAATATTTCATAATGTATGCAATGTAGCTCACCTTCCAATTCCTCCTGCCTGCTCCAACACACCTCTTTCCCAACTTTTTCATATCCTTTTTAAAATGTATTTTCATAATCCTCTTATTCTAATCAGTAATGCTCATATGCTCATGAGTGTATAGTCACTGGTGTATGGACAATCAGCCTGTGTCCATACCTTCCTTCAAAGTGATTCTTCCTCTTACAATAGCCATCAACTTCCACTAACACTTCAGCAAAGGATTGGAGAACAAACCCTTCATCATCTACTGCCATGATCTTGTCAAAATCTTATAACCACAGCTCCAGTGAACTCATGTTTGTAAGATCATGCCATGCCCAGAAGATAGCATTTGACAGCACTCCCTTTATCCTCCAGCTGTCATATTCTTCCCAGGCCCTCTTTCACGTTTCCTTAGCTTCTATAGGCATAGGGTATTGATACAAAAGTCCCATTTGCAGCACTCACAAGTACATATTCTCAGCAGTCTGAACAGTAATGTGTCTCTGCATTAACCACAACCCACTGTAATAAGAAACTTCTCTGATCAAGGTTAGAGTAGCACAAATCCATAGGGATAAATATTTAGAAGGCAGTTTGACAACATGACCATTTAGCAAAACCTTAATAGGGCCAATGACTTCCAGACCCATGGCTTTTGATCATGATTGCAATACCACATATAAATTCCTTCATGTGGAACAGGGCTCACATCTAATCAAGAGAGTGGTTGGTGAACCTACAGACATTATTACCACTAATGCATCATTGGGACCATTTTGCCTTGCAGGTTGGTATTGTTTCATGCTATTTCCATAGCTGAGTAAGACTATTGATCTGTTATTTTTTTTCTTTTTTACAAGAGCCCAAATATCACATTCAAGCATTATGAAAGCAAGCCAGCATGAGTTTCCTGATCAATTCAGATTGGTTTCTCCATGTCTTTTAGTTGAAGTATGTAGGGTTTTCAGCATAGAGGTTTACCATCTAGCTACCATGGGTAACCTAGAACAATGGTAATAGCTTGTATTGTTTTGGGTGACTCTGGAGCTCTCCTGATGTATAACTAATAGGAAGGTAACCTATACCTGAAACTGAAATTTTCATGGATCTTAGAGTATCCCTGTTCACCCATGGGGGTTGACTGTGTTTAAATTATTCTCTTTTTTAAGTTGTATTTTTATTATCTTACAATGTAGAGGAATCTACATAAAGTAACTGCACTAAAAATTCATTTAATTAAGAAAATGGAAGCAGAGAATGACTCAAAAATCAATGCATATTATATGTCTGCCTCTGTCTACCTATGCCTGTGCTTGTTCCCAGGCATAGACTCTAACCAAGGGTTGTGTTTATTTCCATGACACGTCCAAAGCTCTGCATGCCTAGGCAGATGGAAGGATTAGATGAGTAGATATAACTTTTGGGAGTACCAAGGATGGCCTTATTCTTTGTAACAGGATAGTGGATGTGTACTTAGATACCAGCTTTATGTAGTCATCCCATATATATATAAATATATAATATATATAATATATATATTATATATAATATATATATTATATATATATATATATAAAAGTAGTATTAGAATCAGCCTAGACAAGGTTCTCCTTCAGATTTTAGCTGTGTCACTTTGAACAAGTCACTTTTTGAGGTGGTTTGAATAAGAATGGCCCTCATAGCCTCATATATTTGAATTCTTAGTCCCCAGTTGGTGGAAATATTTGGAAAGGATTAGGAGGTATGAACTTATTGGAGGAGGTGTACCATTGGGGGAGCACTTTGAGGTTTCAAAAGACTTTCATCATTTCTCTTATGTCCCTCTCTACCCCTGACTCCTAGTTGTGGATTAAAATGTTAGCTCTCAGCTGTTGCTATCCCCATGCCTCTGCTTTGTCATCATGTACTCTAACCCTCCTAAACCATGAACCAGCTAAATGTTTTCTTTAATAAGTTTCCTGACCATCTTGCTTTATCACAGCAATGTAAAGGAAACTATGAAACTGACCCTCTTTAAAACTTCCTTTGTTTGCAAAATGCATCTAATAATAGCTATTTCAAAGTGTGTGGTAAGTATTCATGAACAAATACAAGCAGAAGTCCCAAATCAAAGCATGATTAAGAAGGCTTGTGAAACTTGTAGATTTTCTGCTGTTTTATTCCTGATTGTCTGGCAACCTGACCTCTTTAGGTGGATGGTACTACATCCAAAGCCATGAGTAAGAAGACCCATGCTGAGTTAGTTTATCTGGGGATGTTGAATTGATTCTGGACCACAGATCAGTTGTGACTGAGGACAGTAATGAGGTAGATTCATAGGAAGAGGTTACCCTTTGGTTAAGACATTTTATTGGTATGTGGAATTTTGGGATGATGTGGGAAGGATCTGGATAAAGAAGAAATAAAAAGAAATGTGGAATTCTAGGATTCATTTAAGTATCATCTCTTCCTTAGAAAATGTGAACTGCACATTAAGTCTCCAACTCTAAGCATGGAAAACATGGTGGTAGTTGCCTAATATGGTCATGAATCTGCCTTTATGAGAGTCATGATACAGAGTTTCAAGAATGCTAAATGACCCAGAAATCTCCATGAATGTGTATAAGAAATTTGCAAAAATATCTCAGCAAGTGTGTCCAAAGCATTTTATTGTTGCTGACATTTTTGCATTTATCCACAAAGCTGCAGATGTGTACATAGAAGCTTTATGCTGCTCAACTGGATAGGAATATCATGGCAAGCATTCAGTAAATTATTATCAGCTAATGGCACATCCTCTCATCGTGGGTTACTTTTGTAAATGAAGTTTCATTGGAGCATGGCCACATCAAGTTGTGTACATATGGTCTGTGGCTTCTTTTGTATAGCAGAACTGAATAGTTGGAACGGAGATCTTAAGGCTGATTATGTAAAGTATTTACTATCTAGCTTTGTAATAGAAAGTTTCCCAATCTTCTACTCTAGTGCTCTTTGTGTACTAAAAGCACTGAAAAGTCTCATATCCAAGAAATCTTCAATTTTTAACTCAGAACTTCTGGTCAGACCACTCCAAGAAGGAGCTCAATGATGCCTGCCCCTTGCTATCCATGGCCTTGTGTAATATTCTCCCGTAAGTTTTAACCACAGAGATCTCCTTTTTAATGAGGAAAATAGAGGATGAGGACATGCCACCCTGGAACGTACGTCATAAAGAGGCCGTGTTTTTCTCTGAGGCACTCCCTACTTCTTCCCTAGAGTCACTAGATACTGAGTTGTAAATATAGTGAGGCAGCCTCTCGGGAAATCCACGTGGGAAGAGGCCAAGTCCTGAAGCACCACATGTGGACAACAGAAAGTGGAGCTTCTGAGCCTGCCAAGAGCCATGGGAGTGAATTTGGAAACAAACTCTTCAGTATCAGTTGAGCCTGAGATGACTGAGGCATGACCAGGAGCCTCGATGCTCCTCATGAGAAATATGAGCCAGTGATATTCTGCTAACCTCTAGCTAGGTCCTTGAGCACCAGAAACTGGGACACACACACACACACACACACACACACACACACACACACACACACACACACACACACAAATACTTGAGACTTTAAATTGCTGAGCTTTGCCTGAGTAATAAAGCAATGGTCATTAAACAACTTTAAAAAAATGTTCAGCCGTTCTAAAAGTCATTTATCCTAGTTCATTTTCTTTTGCTCGAAGAGACACCATGAACAAGACAACTTATAAAATAACATGTTTAATTGGGGGCTTGTTTACACTTTCAGAAGGTGAGTCCATGATTATCATGTCAGGGAGCATGGCAGCAAGCAGACAGCTGGAACAGTAGCTAAGAGCTACTTACATATTACTTATATCTTATCTGAAAGTGTGTGTGTGTGTGTGTGTGTGTGAGAGAGAGAGAGAGAGAGAGAGAGAGAGAGAGAGAGAGAGAGAGAGAGAGAGAGAGAGGCAGACAGACAGACAGAGACAGAGACAGAGAGACAGAAACAGAAAGACAGAGACAGAGACAGAGATGACAAATATGCCTGGCATGCCTACCATCTGTGATATACCTCCTAATCCTTCTCAGAAAGTCCCACCAACCAAGGACCAAGCCTTTAAATATACTAACTTATGGATGCTCTTCTTATTCAAACCATCACAAGATTCTCCATTCCTCCCATCATAGCTTTCTGCCATGAATCATACATTATTTTTCTCAGATTGCCAGCCTTCATAGTTAGGCAGTGAAGGGTTAAATAACTGCATCCTTCAAATTAAGAAAAAGGAAAAATTTATTTCTGTCTTGATCATTAATTAAAACCTCAAAGAATTTAATTCATTGTCATTTATCTGATGCAGTATTAATAGCCACATTAGATAAATGGTTTCTTTAGGTTAATAGCTCACTCTACAGATCTCCATGAGTAAACTGGGGATGGGGGGCAATTGAGGGTCAGGGATAGGGGATGAGAACACAAGGGAATGGGATGGTAGAGCTAGAACAGGTATGGAGTGGTAAAGCAATGAAAGAGATACCGTGACAGAGGGAGAGAGACATCATGGGAATAGGGAAAAACCAGGTGCTAGGGAAATTCCCAGGAATCTACAAGGATGACCCCAACTTAGACTACTAGCAGCAGTGGAGAGAGTGCCATAACTTACCATCTAGCCTTTTACAGAAAAATGTTAGCTCACTCCAGATCTACCCACTTGATTCCTGAGGCAACTCAGGAGACAGACCTCTAAATGTCTAAACTGAGATATAAATTTTATACAAGGATATGAAACTTGAGAACAAAACAAACAGAAACTATCATTTCCCATCAAGATATGAAAAAGAACACTTGTAGAAACTAAAAGAAAGATTCAATCCAAGTGAAATAACGGTTCCTAAGGCAAGGAGGAGCAGGGAGACATAAATTATGATTTGGAGTGAAAATACATACATTTGTTTTATAGTTCCATGGCTTTCAAAAGATGTGACTTTGAACAAATGACCTTCTTCTCGAATTGGTCCTTTAGCCTATAAAATAATGATTTCAGTAATTCTTCCCTCAGAGTTTTTTTTTAAGCGTTAATGAGAAAATAAACTCTAAAAACTTTAAAGCTTCATACAAATGTTATTTTTGTGATTAAGATGTAGGTATTCAAAATACGTTTGTTGAAACAATTAATATAAGGATTACATCTCTAATATTGTTGGCAGATTTCCAGGCATGTACACTATGGGGCATGTTGAGTGAAGAGTCAAGCATGAGTTGATTCTTTCTTGCTCAAAGTCCCCATTACATTTTTGTTTTAATTCAAATGGTATTTTAGGCCTTTCAATTTCAGGCCAACTTTCAACATAGTTACTTCAAATCCCTGTAGACTATACTCTATGGGTGAAACACTGAAGTCATGAAATGCCACTGCACTCAACCCATCCTGGATCATGGGCAACAGAATTTATCCTCCTTTGCTCTCCTATGAGATTATTCTATCTCTGAGCTTGGAGTCTCCTTCCTATCTCAGAACTCCTGAGAGCCATATTGAATACAGTCTTTCCCAATCTTCTTTAGTCTTTTGTGTCTGATAATACATAAGCAGCTTGGGCAAACATCTCTGTTCTGTACCTCTTGTCTCCTCTGGACTCAGTGAAGTAGTTGCAGTCACCATGTTGGTAAGTGGGAATGTACAAATCACATCCCTAGCAAGGCCCGGGAAGATTCTAGTTTTTCTGCTACAGGAATGGGTACAAAGGGAAAGTTGGGCAGTTAAGATGATGACAGAGAAGGAAGTCTGTCTGCCTTAAGGGGAGAAAATGGTGTGAATTTAAATGAAAAATTACTATTCTGAGAAGACACTGGCAGAATTCCCAGATCTCCCTTTGTGTGTATGGCGTTCAGTTCGGTTAGGCTTGTAGCCCGTGATGTGC
The DNA here is from genome assembly GCF_007827085.1 of Peromyscus californicus insignis. NCBI lineage: Eukaryota > Metazoa > Chordata > Mammalia > Rodentia > Cricetidae > Peromyscus > Peromyscus californicus. Next base: position 28,651,531 of record NW_026294503.1, read on the forward strand.
TCCAGCTGTGATGTGGGCCTGCCATGTCAGTGATTTACTCTCTGCCACTTCTAATCCACACATTTTCAGGGATGGTGACAACACATCCTGGCATCTAATTTGCAGTGACTTTTGTCATTCTGACATTAAAACATCATGAAATACAAAGTGCCCATGGTGAATATTCCTTGTGGGTATGGAGTATAAAAGATCCACGGTGTCTAGGACATGATAACCAAGGAATATCTGTGCCTGGGGTCTGAGGCAAGCACAGTCTCTCCCCTTTGTTACCTATATGCAAGGCTATTTCTTTACAAGGAATATTTTACTTCACCACTCAGTTTATTTCATCCTGTCCAGATGGGAGTCAATGTCCTTTTTAGCCTTCCATAATTTTTATTGCCCCATAAGTGTACAGCACATTCGATTGCTGGTTTTTGTATTATGTTCTGCCTTGTTGAATAGCCCTGACACCTGCTAAACACACATGGAAGAGATGCTTAGGATCCATATACCATGGAAGTATGAGAAACCTCAATTCACTAATAGATCAGAGAATCCATGTGTATTGACCCCAAACACGGTGCCTAATGAGTTACAGTTATGACGTTTATTCTTCCCTAAGAACTAGTTTTAAACCATTTAAATGTCAAAGCGAGGAGAGATTTGAATCCCATCAATCCAGCCTCATGGTATTACAAAGGAGAAAAATGAAGCCATAGTTCAGAACCAACTTGTTCAAAACTAAAAACTTTGCTAAGCTTCAAGATGGTCAATCATCATTTCCCACATCAGTGCACAGGCAAAGATAGTGATGAGGTATAGCAATTGGAAGGGAAAACCATGGTTGGTGTACTGAACATAGAGAGACCTTATAAACATGGGGTGCTTGAGTGAATACATCCACTCTCATTTCTAGAGGTGGACTTTGAGTAGATGTCATACTCAAAATGGGTTATCTACTCACTCTTGTTAGGAAACTCATAGTGTGTCTGTGCATCCATTCTGCAAAGAGATTTAGGCTCCAGTGATTCATTGACTCCTGTCCAGTTAGCTTTAGTGGACAAGAACAAGGCTTCTCTACATGGACTTTGAAACTTCCACATATCTGCTTCCTCTGACAAGATATTAAATATCTCTTGGCTCTTTATTCACAAGGATGAAGACTGGGTCTACTGCTGCCTCTTGCTTTCTGCTTCTTGCAGAATATTTGAGGATCCAGTTTTCTTCTGCAGAAAACCATCTGCACTCCTACAGATCAACAAAATCTCAGTGGGCAGGCATGCACATTTCCAAAGAGCTCACCAACACTGAGATGGGTATTCCTGAACTTAGGAAAAGAAAAAGAATGAATTAAACTCTTCTAATCTTTTCCAGGCATTTTAATGTTGTAGGGATATGATTTAGTTCCCATGACCCCAAAATTAGATAAGAGCAATTTACAGAAATATAAATTTAGAATAAATTAGGATCTCTGTTCTCTGGAGGCTTTTGAAAAAAAAAACACCCTCCATGAATGGAGTCAATCTGTATATTTTTTTAAATTAAAAATCTGTCTACTCTGGAAGTGATGCTTTCGCAAATAGCTGTTATTTGTGTCTACAAGGTAAAACTGGTCAGGACTAGGCTTGGAGGCTGGAGAGCAGGATTCATTGTCATTTCATATCCTCATGACTTTGCAATGGTAGGCCATGAATGGTCTTTCTAAGACTCAGGTTGCTTATTTGTAAAATGGAGATAGTAATGTTTATCCCCAGATAATAATATTTGTCCACAGTGTAAACTGTAAGAAGAAGTGTAGCCAGAGCCACACAGATGTTTCATGGCTGGCTTACAACCTGTGTCTGAAATTGGAGGAAGAAATTTTGGCCGGGCCTGATGGTGAGAAAATGACTGCATTTGTATTTTGAGACATTGAGATAAGTTGATTTCTGGGAGTCCTTCAAATTCTAGTAATTATATAAAATTACTTTGTATGCAAAGCCTTAGACAAAATATGCACACATATTTTCCATATATGCATACATATTATCTATATATATACATCATTTCACTTAATTCTCTTCACACTTTGGAAATTTGCATATGTCATATCCATCCCCGGAGGAAAAAGCCAAGCCTGGCAGAGAGCAAACAGCATACAAGGTCACAAACTGAAAAATAGAACTAACTGAGGTAGGAAGGTGACCTAGGAGCATCTCAAGATCCCTCAGGGACTCACCACGTGGTACAGTCATCTCAAAAGCAAACCATAATAGAGGAAAGGCACTTAAGACGATCTGTCATGCCCTTATACTGTGATTACAGCAATGTCTTCTAAAGCCAAGCCTGTGGAATCTAGAAAAACACAAATGTAGATAAGCAACTCACAATCTCTTACTTTTATTTCATTTAAACCAATAAATAACTACAGATTGTCTCTGAGTATCTCCACAGAGGATAGCATTACTCACCTTTGTCTCTGGTGCCCACTGGGGCTTCAAGAATCTTGCTTCAAATTGAACTGTCCTAAAACTTCACCCATCTTTTGATTCCAGAACTTTTCTTTTTAAAAATAAAATTACATTTATGTACTTATTTTGTGCTGTTTGTATGTGTGTGTGTATGAGTGTTTGTGCTGTATGTATGTGTGTATTTAAGAGTGTGAGAATATGAGCCAGCATATTAGCATGTCATAGGTGTGTATGATAGAGGACAACTTGCAGGAATCTGTTCTTCCTTCCACCATATGGATTGAGGTCAGGTGGTCAGGGTTGGTAGGAGAAACCTTTACTACCAAACCATCTTGCCAGCCCTATAGGACCTTCCTTACCTCTTGTCTTTGTAATCTTTTTATTACTTTAGCCTTACTAGTGGCTACATTTTTTTAAATGTCTGTCCATCCTTCAACAGCTACTAACTGCCTATTGGTCCTCAGAAGGGGTGATATTTCATGAACTCCCCCCCACACACACACAACATGACAGAATGTTGATTGGCCCAATTACGTGCAAATTTTGCAGAGGTAATCACAGATGCTGTGAGTTACTGGGTGTAATAGGCATACCACTCCCAGAAGATGGCATTAGTTTCGATGCTTCCTTGTTCTCATAAAGTAATTGGATAATAGAGGGAGTCTGTTCCTCCCTGAAGAGAGAGGTTCTTCTTGCCTTGATGCTGCCCTTCCCGTATATCTACCACCTCATGCACCAATGAAACACCTTTTCTCTGCAGTTGGTATTGGTAAGGAGTGCATTTTTCCTGTGCCAATAGCTGATTATTTGACTATCATGTATACAAGTAAACTGCTGGAGCAGAGGTTACAGTAATTCATAATTGGCTTTAGCTTGAAAGTTTCTTTAGTCAAATACCACACCAACAAAAATCAACTAAGTCCGAAGTACTCCTGAGGCAGAAAAGGAATCCAAGGAAATGGGAGGAGAAGGAGACTGAAGGAATAAGTAAGATGTGTGTACTAATATTTTATTCATTTATCTTCAGTGCAAACTCTCAGCGGGTTATGCCATGTTACAGCAAAGCAACGTTGACAAGAAGATAACTGTCACTTTCATAAAAAGGAAGAAGATATCTTTAATCTCATTAGGATTGGGCTTTGTCCAAAGAGGGCTGCATACATACTGTCGCCTGAAAAAAAACAGCGATGTATAGGACAGAACCTATTTATAGATTACTGCAAGGCACTGGAAATGATTTTACATTGGGAAGAAGAAAGAAAATGAGCATTTATTGAGTACCTATGTTTCTTTGAAGGTAATGGTGTGCTTTCCCAAATGGCATGCCTGTAAGTGTAGTTATTGGACTTCCCACTTGTACAATCTAACCTAACCTTGCAGTGCATTGTGCAACCCTCACACGGAGTAAATAAAATGAGTTGTATAGTAAGTTCATAAAATGCTTTTTAGCAGGTGCTAGGTAGTATTGTCAATCTTCATCTCTTGCTCTGTTGGGGTTTTTGCATGGGGATACGGACTTTTGGGGCTGTTGACCTGAACAGGAACATTGTGCTGGAATTAGAATTCAACTTGACAAAGGCTCACTGTTTGAAAATGCGTAGAACCGACTGGTACAAAAAAAGATTTTCTCCATTTTGTGTGTCACTAGTGCACGTGTTGGGAAACAAAACTGGGCCCGATACTGTATGTTGCACAATTTTTAATAATTACTGCAGATGTTGGTAACTTGGTTATCATTAGCTCTGATTCACAGATGAGGAGACTGAGACTTACAATCGTTTGTACAAAATACAAGAAGCTATGATGACATTCCTTGGGTTTGAGTATATAGATTTTTATCTCTGTGATTACTCTTCCTTTTGCTCCACTCCATTTCCTGGATGGGGTGAGTCAATATATTTCTATCATAAGTTGATATTACTCCAATTGGGCAGAAGAAATACCTAACTTGAGCAGTTTCAGCTATGTGAAAAGCTATTCATTATCTGGGGAGGAGTCTGCTTCTATACTCACCTGTTTCTTCTCTCTTAGAAACCTCTTTCTTCTCTCAGCACCACTGTGAACAAACAATGGAGCCCAACCTGTGCATCTTCTGCAGTGGCCAAAGACCACTGCCAGTCTCGGGCGCGCATATGTGTGTGTGTGTGTGTGTGTGTGTGTGTGTGTGTGTGTGTGTGTGTGTGTGTGTGTATTCCATTATCTAATTTGGTCTAAGTTTATGTTCACTTACTCAATAACCATTTCTTGACTCCTTTCAAGGACAAGCCAATGTATTAAGACCAAGAACACAAAGATAAATCTTGTCCTCAGGAAGTCTCTGTTTAACGTGACAGATTTACGTAATGCTGCAGTCCACTGAGAGAAGAATAATGACAGGAGAATTTGTAGGTTACAAGGAAAGCACAAAAGCAGAAGAGGTGGCTGTGATTCAGAGAGTTCAAAGATGCCTCCATGTTTCAGTATGGGTTTGGACACTTGTCAAGCGTTCATCTAGGAAGGGCCTATAGGGAAAGACAAGACAGCAGATGCAGCTTATTAAATAAAGCCAAAGAATCGACTGCAAGCATTAAGTAAGGTCTAAACAAGAATGTGAGTGGGAAATAGAGTTATCTAATACTGCTCAGAGCCAAGACCAGGAAAGGAATATGTGCAAGAATTCACCATTTACTTGGTACTTAATTGAAGAACAGTAGCAGTGTGAGAATATAATTACTTAAATGTCACAGCATTTGATACATCTCGATGATGTCCCCATTTAATATTTGATGAGTCAGCAAGTCTATACAGCTCTCCCAGGGTTTGTGTCCCACCTCTTTTCTTTCCTCCTGTCTCCTTATGTGGTCCCTTAACCCAAATTCCATCTTTTCCATTGTGATGGCCTTCCAGTCATGCTCTTCTTGTCTTAATTCATCCTTTACTTGGAGAGTTTTAAATGACAGGATCTACCAGGAACATGCTAAAAATAGACAGGAATTCAGTATATACTTTTAAAAGAGTGTAATAAACAGCAATTGAAGTTCATACTGGAGTTTGTCATCTATGTATTATTTTTTAGACCCTTTAAGTTTTATAGCTATTTCTTTTGTGTTGTAGTCTTCAAGGACTATAGGCATAAAAAAAGAAAAACAATGCACATGATAAGAACAGAAAGCAAAGAGTTAAAGATTCTAGGCAAGCAAGAGGGCTCAGCCAGTAAAGGCATTTGCCATCAAGCCTGACTGCCGGAGTTCAACCCCTGAGACCCATGTAATGGAAGGAGGAAACCAACTCACAGGTGTTCTTCTGACCTCTACGTGAGTAGTGTGTCTCATGTGCACAACCAACCAAGAAACAATAAACGAAGAAGTAAATAAATGTAATTTAAAAGAAGAGAGCTAAGGATTCTAGAACATGAAGTACCATGTTCGATGTAGCTAAGGTTTTAATTTTATAAACTGAGGCTAATAATTTCAAAGTGAAAGTTATCATTATTGGTTGAATCATGTTTCTTCACATGTTTAAGTCCAAGTTCTCAGTGCCACAAAGCATGACATTGCTTGGAGCTGGTGCCATTGCAGATATAAGATGATGCCTATCCTAAAACAGGGTGACTTCCTCATGTAGTCTTTACCGTTGCTGTCCTTACAATAATAGTCAAATATGAAGTCAAGCAAGCGTGCATCAGAGGAAGATGCTGTGAGCAGACAGGAGAAGATGATTTTGAAGAATCCCCAGATAGGAAGTAGTCTGTTTTCAGCCCTCAGAAGAAGATAACCATGTAAACACAGTGACTTTGGTTTTCTGGCAGCCAAATGATGAAATGATAAATTTATATTCTTTAATTCCTCTAGTCTGTGGCACTTCTTTTGGAGAGTCTTAAGGAACTAACACAAAAGTCAAGGAATTTTGATGTTAACCTTGGAGTGGTAGGGCTGTATGGCTGCCTCTCACAGACACTGAGGGTACTTCACCGTTATATTTTCCTGGAGCTTTGTTGGGCTTATTATATCTTCGTTTTGAAAAAGAGACTTCAGGTTACTGGGGCAGCTTTGTTTCCACTGGCAGCCATTAGAGTGACAATGACCCATGGCTGAAGGATATAAGAGTAAGATCTACCAGCACATCAATTTCTGAGGTAGGCCCCATCCATACTCCAGACTTTCCTATACTTCAGGATGAAGCTTTCTTCTACACGGATTCATTTGCAATCCTCTCTTGAATGTCCCCTATTCTTTTGTCAAAGATCACTTGGTCTTAATTCCTTGTATTGATATTTGCTTCAGGGAACCTCTACCTAACATCCTGTTGAGTCTCCTTCTGTACCCATCATCTCTAAAACTGAAGCAAAAAGTCATTCTGTGTCTGCTTCACTAGCAGAGAAAGTGAGGCTGGTAAATGCCAGCCAAGGAAAGGGTTGAAAGGCAGAATGGCAGGACGGCATTTCCTTGAGGGACAAAGAGTTCTACATAAGGTGAAAAAATACCAAGAGAGGGGTGGGAAAGATGATGTAATAGAATTCCAATAAAACCTTGGTGTCCTCGGAACACAAGGAGCAACAAATTATTATGAGTATCATGGCTATAGTTGCAAACACAGTTCAAGAAAAATTAAAGCAGGTGGGGATTATAGCTCATATGCTCTGTTTCAAAGTGTGTGCTTCTCTGTCTTCTCACTGTGCTCCAAGAGTTAAGACAATGTGTAACTTGTGGTAAGGAAGTGACTTTTTCACCTGCAGAATTTGGCTCAGTGTTAGTTAAATGTTCTGGAATTTAAAGTCATCTTTTTTCCCCCTTCTTTAAAATGTCTAAATGCTGTGTTGATAAATGTCACATAGAATACAGAGTGTGATGGAATGTGCTAAGGATAATGGGAGTTACTTTCTAGCTCGCCTGAACCATGACTTACCTATGTTTAGAAAGAATAATGAATGTAATTTAATACAGCACCTTTGTAGAGAAGTGACTCAAAACACTTTCAAAGTGAATATTAAAATGCCAAATTATGCAATAAGGACACAGACTTAAGTTGATAATAATAGATCACATACAAAAATGACACAATGCAGCAAAAGGCACATTTTTAAAGTATGCATTATGTAGTTATTTGTAGAAGGATGAACAGAGAAATTGACATGGGATGAGGAAAACAAAGGTCAGATAGAGATTAAACACCCATGCTAACGATTAGAGCAAGCACAGGGCACCTGCAAAGGGTACGTATAGGACTCAATGTCATGGGTAACAAAGTTTGATCCAGTATTCATAATCTGTATGGCTATGAATAAACTCTCTTCAAACTCAAGCTGCAGGATCCTTGCATAACATATAGACCATTTTGTGGAAACTTATTAGTTGTATACATTTCAGGAGACCTCCAATAAAAGTTAGTTTCATTAATATCTCCCTTACTATCAAAGTGAAAAAATAGCCTCAGCATCCTCTACACACTCTCCTGCTGCCCATCTTATCATATACATCAGGGACATCACTATGTAAATTCATCACAATTCTCTCTCTATCCCATGGAATGTAATCACGTATCACTTATAGAACTTGAAGAAAACAAGGTTTAGAAATCATTTAGTCCAAGAGCCTTATTTTCGCACTTTAATAAATGGCGGCCTAATGATGTGAAGTGACTGGTTTGAAATCACACAGTTGTAGCCACTGTTTTGTTCTAGGTACTATGCTTACCACTACATGTGCATCATTTTATCCTTATAAAATCATTATGAGGGACATATCCTTACTTATGACTGATTAACTGAGGTACATAGAGAGGAACTAGTGTATAGTAACACTCAACTGGATTTTCATACCTAGCATAGGTGGCTCCTGAACTGAGAATCTCTGACTCTCTCCTACTATCCACTCCCATACTCCGTTCTGTCTCCACAGGGCCAGATAGAGGTCAGCCTTACTTTCCTGGAACTTATGTAAGTAGGTCATGTAATGTCCTTTTCCCTAACATTTTCTCTGTCTCAGGAGAGATGGGGAAGTTGGGAGGTTACTGCAATTCAGCAATGACTTGTTTTGCTAAACATCAAGAACTTCTGCCTTGGATCTTTCCCAATCTCCTTCACTGCTCTTCAACTCTGAGCCAAAGATTTGAGTCAGAAAAATCCCTGAAAAAAAATCCTGAAGCAAGACTTAATGGCATTCTGAGTCTCAATTTGTTCATATGAAATACAGGGTTATAATATTAGTTGCAGGTAGTTTTCTGGAGTGTCAGATGATAAACATGAAAATGCTTGGAAAACCAAAAGTGCTAAATATTACTCACTTTTGATATGCCAAACAGAAGATGAAGCTATGAGTCTTATAACTCATAGTCTGTGGGTGAGATGTAACTGTTAAGAAACTAATTTTCAAAGCCATGATCAGTGTGCTGCTCTTTAGAAGCTCTGTAGGCTTTTTTTTTTTAAATACACACAGAGGTAAACTGCTGGTTACTATGAAATGATGGCTAAGGAAATGATGATTGAGAACACAGAACCTTATCAGGTCACCAATATGACTTTACAAGCCAAGAAAGTCCTTGGCAGTAGCCTCTTCCAATAAATCAGCATGTCAAAAGAAACAATGACTCCTCCCCATGAACAAGAACAAAACTACCAAACTCCTCAAGATGGACTTGAAATAGAAGTCTCCAAGATTGCGTCCCCATATCTCACTCCTTTTACATTTATTAAGGAAAAGGGTTAGCTAGGGGTAATGGCATTCCTTTGACCCAGTCAGTCAAGAGGATCGTCTATCCAGAACGACCCATAGAGACCCAGATAAGAGAGAGAATTAACTGCCCATTGTTAGTATAGGTGTGTCTTGTCCAACTAACCAAGTGTAGTTTTCTAATGTGAGATGTATGCAGTATTTTTATTGGACTGTAACCTAGGAACTCCCCTACCCCCCAAAAATAGTTTCTGGCAACAATGAGGTGGGATGGCTCACTACCAGAAATCCAAGGGAAACCAAATCAACTGTGGAATGTTATTCTCTATCTTAGAGATTTCAGAGATGAAAGATAACATATACAACATATTGGCCTCCCTTGTTTCATCCAGAAAGAATCAAAGACTGAAGAGGTAGATAAGGGGAGACAATATGGCCAGGAGCAGAGTCACATGATAAAACAGTTGCTAGTCTCTTTTCACCTTTTTCAGGGCTTTCCCATAACAGCATGACCACTCTGTCTACTACCTTTGACCCAAGACTCGCTCTTCTCACATGCTTTCTATGTCTCCAGAACCAGGTCTAGAGTAGAAAATGTAGGAAGGAAACGACAAAGATCCATTTACTGGTGCACCCTACTTCATTTAATCCTTATGACAACACTGTGAATATGTGATCCTTATCTCTAAAACAAAGGAGTAAATGAAGCCTGTCTGTAGTCACACCCCACAGAGCAGGGATTCCAACTATAAGCTGTTTGCCCTTACATTCTAGGCTTTTCAGCTCATATCTTGTGAGGTTCCTCACCATATACTTTTTTCTTCCTTTCTTTCCTTGACAACTCTTGGACTTGCTTACGTGTTTGTTTCCAAGGGGTCTTGTTGTAATCAAGTTGATAAGGATGGACAATGATCTGGGAACTTACAAAGTCCCCCGATCTCAGGAACTGAGAAGGTCCATAGTCCAAAGGCCACAAGGAACCCACAGGTCTTGCAGATCAGTTTTGTTATGTGCCAAGAAAGAGAACAAAGCAAAATAATGGAGAGGTAGACTGGCCAGAAGAAGCATAATTTTCAATGAAGTACCCAAAGAAGACCCTCCCAAAGGTACACTATATGAATACAGACTGAAAATTACAAAGACCAGGGATAGAAAGGAGAAGCTAGGCAAAGGCCCTGAATTGGCCTTAAGAACAAAAACACAATTCAAGACTTGATGAGCCGGGTGGTGGTAGCACACGCCTTTAATCCCAGCACTCGGGAGGCAGAGGCAGGCAGATCTCTGTGAGTTCAAGGCCAGCCTGGTCTACAAAGTGAGTTCCAGGAAAGGCGCAAAGCTACACAGAGAAACCCTGTCTCAAACAAACAAACAAACAAACAAACAAAAAGACTTGATGGGGGAGTCAATATAATGTATCAGATAAGAACACATGGATGGACATCAGTCTTGTTGGTAGGAACTGTATACTGAGCCAATGATTAGTCATCTCACATAAGCACATTTACTCCAATCTCTGTATCTCAGTTCCCCCTTCTGTAGGAGGGTACTGATGAGAGTACTCACTTGTGGGGTCATGTGAGAATTTTCAATTGAAAACAGTACATGACACACAACAACTACTGTTTCCCTTTACTTCAGAGCTAATATCATTATTGATTCTGCCTTTCCACTTTTTTTCTCCTTTGAAAAATAACAGAAGCTTGCTATATACTTATTTCTTCAATAAAATGTGAGGGAGGTCAATAAAATAAAATCAGTAAAACAAGAAGCTATTCTGGCTGACTCAAGAGAGTAACAGGCAACCACATCATCTGCTCAACTCCACCCAGGCCCCATGGTGGTCCTTAGGAGGCCCAGGCTTCAGCACTCACAGTTAACTACTGTCCTGTAGTTAACAGAGAGATTAGCATCAAAGAAGGGCTAAATACATCGTTGTCAAAAAATTTTGAAATTGTAAAGTAGAACATCTTGGCTTTTTCACTTATTTGACTTTCTTCTGTCTCAGTCTCTCTGCTTCTCTGTCTCTGTCTCTGTCTCTCTGTCTCTCTGTCTCTCTGTCTTTCTTTTTCCTTCCTTCCTTCCTTTGAGAAGAGAGATTACTTGGACACACTACACATAGCCACCCTTCTTGAGGTGGTTGCTGGGGCTTGTTTATTTAGCTCAGGCTTAGTCACAAGTTCAGAACATTCTGTGGGTTTTACTGGAACTCAGTATCATGGCTCATCCCAACTCAGATCACTCTGACTGAGGCTGCCAGTGGGCCCCCTGGGACAATGGCTCAAGAGTTTCAGGCTACACACACAAGAGAAAACGGGTCTTACAATTCTCTTAAGCTTTAGGAATGGCCTCTGTGTTTATCTCCCAAGTCGTAGGGTTGATGAACTGGGAACCTGGAGAGGTGTGATGGCTTGTGTTTGATGTTCCCTAGGGACATCTTCTACTTCCTGAAACCTAGACAGTCTGTCACACTGTGTTTCTAAATATATTGATGCCACCAAGAAATCAACAATTTTTATGGTGTTATTCCTCTTATGTACCTTGCAAGCTGCAGTGAGAGTTGGGTGTGGTTAGTCCAAATATAGATTTGTTGTTGAGGGTTTGATAGTTTCTGACTGTTTACTTCACTTTAGCTCCCTGCAGTGCTTACAAATACCCCATCTTTTTGGAGTTTCTGAGTCTCAGCTTGTGTGTGCAAAGACACTTCTGTTGTATGTTCTTCCATGTCAATGGAGTATAGGTACTTTCATATACAGAATCTGGTATGATCCTGTCAGCTATGAGGGGGGGAAACACAACTCTTCCTTTAAAAGAGGAAAATGGGATCTAAAGTTATTAAAGAAGTCACATGAGTTCACATTGTAGATGGATATGAGAGCATGCTCAGAGTAAAGTCAGGTGGATGCCTGGTACTCTTTTCTATTCATTGAAGTATGCTTTAGTGTGAAATCAATTTTAAGACTAAGACCATCACATGTCTCATGAAACTTTTGCATTCTTGAAACTTAAAGTTTACTAATCCAGTTGAATTTTTATATTCAGTGAGAGAAATAGACAGAGACAAACACAGAGCAAGAGGCCCAGAGCAGGGGAGACTGAGTCTTTATGTGTATGTGTCTTGAGTATGTTTGTGTGAATGTGTAGAGAAATAGGCAGAAAAAAATAAGAAATTACATTCCTTTTTGATGTGGCTTTAGTTTCCACAGCTGTCAAATGAAAAAGTTTGTAGAGAGCGCTTCTAACTTCCTTGACAGCTTGTTCTACTGAAACTCTGTGCTGTGAGGAGAGGGACAATGCTCTGACTTACTTTCTGTCACTTGTACTCCTTCTTAAAGACCCTTATTTCTCCCAAAGTCCAATCAAATCAGAGAGAAAAATCTGGTGGCACACTGTAAAATGGGCCTGCCTTTTGATGTACATGCCACCAGGGCACGATGTAAACCTAGAAGGAAGCTGTACTGTTTTGAGCAACCTTCCTGGGATCTATTTGTTTAGTGGTAGGGTTGAGATAATTTAGCGTCACTAGCTATTGGTTGCTCCAAATTCCAATAATAGAAACATAGTGATATGAGATGTCTGGTTGAATCAGAAATAATAATGAAAATGTGAGGCTAAATTCACTGAACCTCAGAGACAGTGTTTGGGAAGATGCAGTGTTTGGGATCAGAACATTTGGGCTACTGGTTCAGAAGAATGTAGATGTCAAGAAGCAAGCAGAGTGGAAGTTTCCAGAGGCACCCACTTGGTTTTTAAACTTTGCCTGTAGAATAAAGGTATTTCAATAAAGGAAAGAAGGAAGTGCAGTGAAAGTTAAAAGAAGAAAATTTTAGGGGACAAAGACTTCAATTGTTCCAGGAATATTCATTGTAGAGGCTGATCAGAAATTGTCCATCACTGACAATTCAGGGAAGTATGGTTTTATAGCACATATCAAGTAGATTTGGACAGTATGTGCTTATTTCTTACACAGTGTCTTAGGAAATCTATTTTTGCATAAACAAGAGTCAATGCTGGAAGGGGCTTTAGAAACTACTACGTCTAACTTATCTTACAATGAAGAAGAACTTTATAAAAGCCTCATAAAATAATGAGTATTTCCACTATTTTTTCAGGCCTTTAAATTCTTTGAAGACCAGTGGTTAAGGTCACAATAGAGCAAGACAAAAGTACTTAGAATGTCAACTATAGTATTTATTTGTTTTATGGCCTTGGGCAAAAAAAAATCAAATTTTATGAACCTTAATTTGTTTAAAAGAAATTGGAACTCTTCCTACTTTATAAGGGATGTTGTGAAAATTGAGTAAACTGTTTATAAAGCAGTTGACACAGGCCTGACACAAAGAAAGTGTTCAATAAATGTTCACTTTTAATATATTTTATATAAATATATTTCATTTTAATTCTTTGAGTGGCCTCTGAGGTAGTCATTATTACTCCCATTTTATGCATGAGTAGATTGAGCCTAGGAGAACTTAAATTATGTGGATTATGGTAACAAAACTAATGGATAGCAGAATTGGGAAATAAGCTTAGGTTGATCAAGCTGCAAGGCCCAATTGTTTTCAATTAAATCATGACTTCATGTTGAGAAAAATTATGATTTTCAGCAACTGAAAAGTGGCATAATGCAGTTATCAAGTGTGTGAACCAATACTGTCCCTGCAGCATTATGAAAATTAAGTGAGATAATAGAAATAAACACTTTGCACACTGGGCATATAGTAGTCACTTGCATGGGCACAGAGAAACATATTCAGTAAGTGGTAACTCAATAGTTGATGGCATTTACTTCGTATATTTGAAGCAAGACAAAAGATGTCTGCTTCCAGCTCAGCACTGTACAGATGGGAGAATGCTGTGGGGTGTTTTGTATGCTGTGAATGTGGTCCTCTGATTGGTTGATAAATAAAAGGCTGATTGGCCAGTAGCCAGGCAGGAAGTATAGGTGGGATAAACAGACAAGGAGAATTCTGGGAAGTGGAAGGCTGAGTCAGTAAATGTCAGCCCGCCGTCCAGGGAGCAACATGTAATGGGACGCAGGTAAAGCCACAGATCATGTGGTGATATATAGATTAATAGTTATGGGCTAATTTAAGATATAAAATCTAGCTAGCAGAAGGCTTAAGTTGGCCATGCAGTTATAATTAACATAAGCCTCTGTATGTTTACTTGGGTCTGAGTGACTGCAGACTGGGTAGGACATAGGAAAACTCTGGCTACAGGAGAGGATAACCCCATATCCTCCTCCAGTTGCTTCTCTCCTTTCTAATCTTCCTCCAGCTGCTCCTCATGTCTTCAGACACAGGTGATATGGGTATTGCAAAATCAGAGTTCCCCATCATCTGGTCACCTAGCTTCATTTACATTTCCCAAACATCTCATGGGATACCACCTTGATTTTCTGTTGTCTTTCAAGAAGAGAGAACTTTAAGGCATGGCTAAGGAACTTAACTTTGGTGAAGCCCACAGCATGGAAAGACCTAATGAGTCTGTAACACTTTGATTATAACCTGAGCATAGCACATGTGCAATGGGAAGTGGTTTTTCAGATCTCCTCCAATAGCTGCCTCATCCAAATATTTGTGCTTAATAAAGTATTAATTTATTCTCCCACACTAGCTCTCTATCCTGAGACCTGTTAACCCAAATTGCTCTTTCTCTTCCCATTTTAAGAATGATGACCCTATGATTATGGACCAATAATAGAGCATTCTTCATGGAGGTGATAATACCTTCTAATGAGTAGCAAGCAATCATCTCTGTGATCCACGTGACAAGCATGAGGGTGTCAGAGAGAATCTGGAATAAGATCCTAGGGCCAGGGTTGTTCTCTCTAGGGTTTGGATACTAGCTGAGCCCAACATGCTTTTGCTCATAAAATAAAACCATATTATTTTCATGTTGAGACGACTGCTTTTTACAGTCTGCAATGCATAGATCCTGTGTGAACCCTTAAGACTCTTCCATTCATATATATACACATACACACACACACACATATATATATATATATATACATATATCTATATCTATATCTATATCTATCTATCTATCAAGTTTTCTGACAATACTGATACTGATAATACTGATTAACATTTATGAAGATTTTCTGTCTGCTTTTATTCTTTCCTTTGTGCTACTTATCAGATACGATGATGGGATTTTTTTTTTTTTTTTTGGTTTTTCAAGACAGGGTTTCTCCTTGTAGCTTTGCGCCTTTCCTGGAACTCACTTGGTAGTCCAGGCTGGCCTCGAACTCACAGAGATCCGCCTGGCTCTGCCTCCCGAGTGCTGGGATTAAAGGCGTGTGCCACCACCGCCCGGCGGGATATTTTTTATAAACAATTTTATTTCATCCATATAAAACTTTTAGGAGATAGGTGTTGATTACCACTTTTTGATAAGAAATCTGGAACACAGAATTTTTTTTTACAAGTCCTCCAAACTAAAGAAAGTTAAAACTTGTAAAGTTAGAAAGTTGTAATTTTGTAATATTTGTGGTAACTGCCAAATTAATAAACAAGCAAAACAAATTCAAATCTATAGGGAACTCATATTCTTCTGGATGATATAGATAGGTATAAATAGATAAGTATATAAGAGAAATATATCTTAAAATAGAAATTTACTTTTAATAGCATAAAAGTCAAAGTACACCAGTGCAGCTTCATATAAAATGTTCTTGCATGTATACATGTGCTTAAAATAAGCATCTTAAGGTATATAGTCAAGTTTTCAAAAAAGCTGAATCTTCAAATATCTGAGATTAAGGTGAAATTTAAATTGGCCATGAACTGATATTTGGCAGTGTGTGAATGGACATTCGTTACAGGTCTAGGCTCTCATGAGTGACAGCTGAAGTTATAATATCTCTTAGTACGGAAAAGCAACATGAATCTTTCCTCTAACCAGGACTTTAGAGGGAAAAGAAACATCTGTCATGATGAATGGAAACCCAAGAATATGGGATCTGAACTTATTCTAAAAGATAATTATTTATATAAAAACTAGGCAGAGATCAATGAATCTACTGGCTATTAACAGGGAAAAATATAAAATGCTTACAGCCAGGACATTTATTTGATGTGCTCTTGATTGTCATCCACAAGCCCAGCAATGGGGATCTTCACCAGCCAATGGCAAACATTTTAATATCTCTAGGGAAGGAGTCTGACAATAGTGAATTCAATGTGGAGCAATCAATGTTGAAAAAGATAGAGAAAACAATTCCTGGTTCTGTTTTAAATCCCCCCAAAAAATATTTGCCTAAAAATAAATTATACCTGGAATTTTCAGTAGTCTGAACCAATTGATCAATAAATTAACAGACAATAGAACTCTGTCTTGTGCTGTTTTCCTCACTCTAAACTTGGACTGCGGTACTTATTCTTCTCTATTATTGTACCCAGCAGCATCCTAACATGAACAATATTTAACAAGGTAGGAAAATTGTGTAAGATATACTATGGAATATTCATATACTGTATTTTGCTTTGAGTATGCTTTCCCATAACATCATGAACAGCCTAAACTTATCCCCCCCCCCCCCCGCCTCCTTTCTTTAAGAGGTGATACAAATCTAATACACCACTGATGCCATGGAGTCTATTCCAGTCTCAGGTACATGAAAGATACCTGGTAAATACTTGTTGAATCAATGATAATAAAAATGAAAAATGCAGAGCTGGTAGATTGCTGTGGAATATTCCTTTACACTGTGTGAATATATGTCACTGTGATTGGTTTAATAAAGGAGCTGACTGCCAATAACTGAACACAATAAGGTTAGACAGGAGAGCCAGACTAGGAGAATGCTGGGAGGAAGAATGATGGAGTCTGGAGATGCCAGCAGATGCAGGGGAAATAGGACATGTAAAGGATGAGGTAACAAGCCATGAGCCATGGGCATAAGGTAGATAAGAAATATGGGTTAATTTAAAGTGTAAGAGTTAGCTAGTAACAAGGCTGAGCTATTAGCTGAGCATTTATAATTAATATTAAGCCTCAGTGTGGTTATTTGGAAGCAAGCTGAGGGGACAAGAAGACTCTACCTATAGTAGACATCATCAAAATCAACCTTCAGGAAGAAGGCACACAGAGGGCAAACTGTATGGGAATCAGATATCCTGAAATATAGAAGAAAATGCCAGAAAAGAAAAACAAATCTGAGTCTTCACTCACACATGCATTTGTTCAAAAGGAATGGTGATTAACACTTATATATCACAGATCACTTACTCTGGCACTACAGTAAATACAAGACATATGTCTTACTTAATTCTCATGGCAACCTGTTAGGTTGTAATAGAACCTTGCATAGAGTACATACTCAGTTTATTGAGTGGTAGCACTAAGATAAATGAATAGATACAAGATCTGTACTCTTTTCATCTTTCTTGCTACTTTCCATAAAATGAACATCAGTTGAGTGCCTCTCATGGGCCAACAGTATGGAAAGCAATTGGTGAAGCACTGAGAATAGCAATGGCAGATGGTGTTCCATTCACGGAACACATGTTTTCCCACTGTGGTGTGTAGGTACTTTACAAACCTCAGTTAATATTTCCTACGAAGTCTGAATCATGAGGAGAACGATAAATATGACCTGTGACTCTAATTCTGTTGCACTGATAGAATACCCTGACACAGAGCAACTTAGAGGAAAAAGGATTTATTTTAGCTTATGATTTCAGGATATAGCCAATCATGGCTTGAGAGTCAAAGCAGCAGGAACTTGAAACAACTAGTAGCATCACATCCACAGTCAAGAGGAAAGAGAAATGAATGCATGCATGCCTACTGCTTGTTTGCAAGTGTTCAGGTGGCTTGCTCCTCTCTTTTATAGCCCGGACCACAAGCTCAAAGGATGGTGACACCCAAAGTAGACTGTATCTTCTAGCATCATTACAGGCAATCAAGGCAATCCCCAAAAGACATGCCAACAGGCCAACATGATCTAGACAATTCCACATTGGGACTCTCTTCCCAAGTGATTCTGGGCCATGTCAAGTTGACAGTTAAAGCTAACCATCATATCTGCATATACACAAAGAGTCTTCTATCTTGAAGAAACCAATGAAAGAAAGGTTTTGGAGGATGATATTAATAGACAAAAGTGAACATGAGATAATGGATCCAATTATAATATAAAGTATTTAATTAATAACAGTTAAAAGTAGTTAACTGTGCTGCCACGGAAGAAGTGGTAACCTAGAAAATACACTCTTTTTATAACCACATACTTGATAATCTATTTTGGGTCTTGGTAATGGGACTAAAGAAGAAACAAATACAGATTCTACAGGGAAAGTATTAGAGATATCACCCCAGGCAATAAAACCTAAGGAACGGAAATTTTGAGTCCTAGGTTCTTTCCCTATGCCTAGTCTATTAAAAGGGAGCAATCATAAAATTTACTTCATTAGCCCTAGAGTGGAATAAAGCATTTCCTAGAACTCAATCAATACTTGGAAATTGTCAGCTGTGATTGTTTTGATGCAGCCACTGAGGAGCAAGACATACTGGTAATAGGACAACGTAAATACAAATAAGTGAGAAAAATGGAAAGAACCTGGGAGATAGGTTCAGGGCAGAAGGGGATCTGTTTGCTTTGGAGTGTGAGGTTTTTTTGGTTTTTTGTTTGTTTGTTTGTGTGTGTGTGTGTGTGTGTTTTCTTTTTTTTATTAAGAAATTTTTTATTCATTTTACATACCAATCACAAATCCCCCCTCTCTTCCCTCCTCCCACCCCCCCACTCAGTCCATTCCCTATCCCCTCCTCTGAAAAGGTAAGCCCCCCCCTCTGTAGTGTGAGGGTTTTAAAATTAGCACGTTTATACTTACTGTGTGCTTAGTTCTCTTCCAGGCTCAGGGATGCAGAGAAGGAAGCTGGAGCACTCAACATTCAGGGTCCTGCAGCTTTCAGAGGCAATTAAGGGCTGGCAGCCTTGGCTTTGGAGTCAGGTGATGATGTTATTCCATGATCACGTTCTACCACTTAATGACATTTGTATTCTGTCTCCAAAGCAGCTCATTTTTAGTAGGGCAAAGGTGGTAATGATACCAAAACATATTGCTTCAGTTCTTTTTTTTTTTTGTTTGTTTTTTTGAGACAGGGTTTCTCTCTGTAGTTTTGGTGCCTTTCCTGGAAATCGCTCTGTAAACCAGGTTGGCCTCCAACTCACAGAGATCCGTCTGTCTCTGCCTCCCGAGTGCTGGGATTAAAGGCGTGTGTCACCACTGCCCGGCCGCTCACTTCAGTTCTTAAGAGGTTTGACGATACATTTTAAAGGTATTTGCCATAAAATCTGGCACATATTAAGACATTTGTAAGAGCAATCATAACAATAATGTAAATGTAAATAACTTGTAATAGTAATATCCATGTTGGAAGTGCTGCCTATGATCAGTTATCATGGAGGTTCACGTGGGTGGAAACAGCATCTTGAACTGTCATTTCTATGAGAAGAGAACTCCAAAAAGGGGAATGCAACTGAAGAAAAGGAGAAAAAAGAATCAGTGACAAAACAGAGATGGCCAAATATGTCTGAGAACTGAGGGGAAGGGAGCTTCCCAGAACCTGTAGTGAATAAAACACGCAGTTCCGAAAATGTCAAAGCATGACTGATGCAAATGTGGGGTGAGCTTCAAAACAGCAGTTTGGGTTCATAAACACAGGCAGGAATCCAATGATAGATGGTCTGAGCAGGCTACACACTGAAAAGAACATTAAATCAATGGTAAAGTAAACATGTTATTCAGACAGGAGGATCATCTAGAGAAGTGGCAGTGTGACATCGTTCAAACATTCAGACCTGTGCAATGCAACAGTCAGCTGGGCCAGCAGCTCTGTGACCAGGGAGAGTTCTACCTGATGTCCCTGTGCACACCACCAGTCCTCAATAGGAAGCTGAGGATGGCCTTACATTTCTCTTCCTCCTGAGGTTACAGGAATACATTCCCATACCAGATATATACAGTACTGGGGATCTAACAATGTCCTAAGAATGAGAGACTTTGGGACACTCAGTCCAAAATGTGATGTCTTCACCAAAAGTCTGCTCTCAGGGCTCAGGGAGCCCATGTATAAGAAGAGGTGAAAAGATTGTAAGAGCCAGTAGGAATGGAAGACACCAAGAAACTGTCTTCCAGACACAACAGGACTGATGTACATACGAACTCACAGAGATTGTGACAGCATGCACAGGTCCACGCCAGATGGTGTCCCGGGACTGAAAGGGAAAGGGGAAAGGGTCCCCATGCCTAACCCGGAAGCTATCTTCAAATGTCAACTGCTTGCAAAGGAGAAAACAGACTTATCTCCATTGGAATTTCACTGAGTATGCAAACCTCACTTATGCCCAATAGTAATGTCCAGAACAAAGTGAATTCAGTGGTATTTTTTGGAGACTTTTTTTTCTTTTCATAATGCTTTGTTTGAGCTTCCCCCCCCATTGCTCTTTTGCTTATGTATTATGGTTTTTATGGGCTGTGTGTGTGTGTGTGTGTGTGTGTGTATGAGTGTGCATGCGTGTGTGCATGTGTGTGTATCTGCATGTGTGTGTGTTTTCTGTGTTTCATTCTTTTCTCTATCTGTTTTTTTCCTTTTCTAAAGAGCAAGAAAAGGAAGATATGGAGTTGGATGGGTGAGGAAGTAGTGAGAATATGGGAAGAGATGATGGAGAAGAAATTTGGATCAGAATATATTATATGATAACAGATTTATTTCAATTAATGAAAAGAGGGTTTCATGCATGCTAGGCAAACACTCTACCAACTGTGCTACAATGCTAGCTCCTTCTGCACTTTTGCCCCCTCTATTCCCACCTAAGTGGAAGAGTCAAGGATCCGTGTGGCTGATCCCTTTTACTGACTGATTACAGGCCCTTCTACCCTGTTAGTGTAAATGAGTGAAAAACACAATGTTTGAAAATTAGATGCTAACGTTTTAAATACCTTTGATACCATACCATAGATAATATACCTAAACCAGTTAATGACTCTGTTAAACCTCTGCTTCCTGGTTGGTAAAATACAATTTCTTGTTGATGGGCCGCTAAACACAATAGAATGGTGTTTTTTTTTTTTTTTTTTTTTTTTTTTTGTTTTTTTTGAGAGTCAAGGTCTTTCCTCAATGCTGGCTATGTGGTGTGTGTAGTACATCTCAGAAGGAGCCTGAGGTGCTGGGTGATTGGTAAATTGACCAACTTAAACCATTTCTGGCAATTTTCCCTTTATGCTGTGAAGGGCTCAATATTGTACATGGAATAGATGAGACATGGAGAAGAGTCCTTTCCAGTTTCTGGGAAACTTCTTTTATATTGAAAAGGTGACTTGAAGAACACTCACTTCTTTTTGCATACATTTGCATATTAAAATGTAAGACTGTGATGCTTGCATCCACCTTGCATTTTGGGCCCACTAAGAAAAATTGAAGGCAGAAAGCTGAGTGAAGATGGCAGAATGCCAAAGGCATGGTGCCAGTTATTGGAAGTCTCCTGCCAGCAGAAGCATCTTCGGTGAGATGAGAACACTGTCTTCTATTTGTAAAATTCTTAGTAAGTTCATTGTTTAATATGGAAATCATCCTAATCAGTATTTTTATTTAGGCTAAATGAGTTGAACTTCAAGAGTATGGGTCAGGGCTTTACAGGATTTCCCCATGATGACCATGATGATCACCATCAAAGTATGGTTCTCCTGTGCCTGGTCTAATATCTCAGACCTCACTGTTCCAATCAACAGGAAAACAAGACTCTTCCCAGGTTGGAACTTGTGTTCCAACCATGTAACAATGTGTTACAAAGCTGGAATCAAGGCTTGTGAAGGACACCCAGAGAGCATAGTCTTCTGTAGAAACTGAGGCTGTTGAGGGGATGTGGTGGTAGATGGCCCCAGGATGTCTTTTAAGTGATGAGGTGTTTGCCAAGTAAGTAAAGCATGGAATTAAAGGGTGTCCTACACAAATAAGGCTATTAATAGCTAGATAATATTTAACTAGCACTCCCTCCTTATCACAGGGAATTCAAGGCAATAGAACCTAATAGTACAAACCTTGGCAAGAAGCAGGTGGGAAAGCATGGGATCCTCACATCGTTTCCACTGACCGGTAATAGGGATAGACACAGAGTCTTTCATTATTCTAGATTCTGCCTGTAAAACTTGAAAAAAAAAATATTCTGCTTTGTGAAAGATTAAATGCCAATATAAAGCCATCTTTCCTATCTCTGTTCTGAGAGAATTTAGAAAGGGGAATCAAACTGAGTATGTGTGATGAAGTTCTAGATGAAACAAACAGACTATTTTCTTGTATTCCAATGACCCAAAGGATGAAAACACAAGCAACAACGTCATGAAGAAGAAAGAAGAGGAGGAGGTGGAGAAAGAACAGACTTTCTGTGCTAATTTCCTCTTTTTCAGTGTCTTTCATGTGAAATTTCCTTTTACAACTTAATGATTCAACAAACCAGTGAGCTAGCCTCTATTATCAACACCTAACAGATTAGGAGACTGATACTCAGTGAAGTTGAGGGCATTTCTCTGAGATGTCAGCCAGGTCCCTGAGTTCCCACCACATGTGCTTGCTTAACCATGTTGCTTTTTAATGTCTCCTCTCTAGGATAAAAATCTTGGGTGGCCTGAACTTCGAATTCAAATACCATCATTTCAGTCACCCCACCCACTGAGGAGAAGGCTCAGACATGAAGAGGTGCTGGTGAACACTGTTTGGGAGGGAATATGGGTGTCAGGGTTTTGTCTAAGTGCCAGCTGGGTGCAGCTTCTGTGAACAGCCTTACCCTTAGACACAAGGAGTGGTTTAGAAGATCATGTCTCTGACTTTTGTTTTCCAAAAACAAACAAACAAAAAGCAAAGGGAATATGAAACAACACTCTTGGCCACAGGGCTGTTTATGCTTATTTCACATTCATGTTTTACTAATATATATATAAATAGAAATACCTGTCAGTGAATAGAATTTTTGATAGATGCTGCTAGTTGATTTCTTATAGGTTCAAGGACTTCTGTCTCACAAGATAGTCACTAGGGAAAGCGGGTCTGTATATGTTTTCACGAACTACATTAGTTCCAGAACCAAGTCATAGAATTGTTGAATACACACGAACTCTGTTCTAGTCTCTTCTGCATGGATCCTTTCAAGGGACAGTGAGCCTTCTGAATTCTTTACTCATGCTTCAGACCAGAATTCTGCTGAACTTATGACATTTTCTCTAAGATAATTTCAATTTCCTTCTGCCTATGTGTCCCCAGAATCTCTTGGAGCTATCTAGCGCCTCAGTGTAGGTTAATGTAGGCCTTTCTACCCTCTGAAATGGCACTTCTAGACTCTGGGCAGCATCCATTTACCCCACAAACAATATCTGCAGCAAAGATACATATGTCCCCGATTTGTTCTGCAGAACCATCACATCGGGCAGGGATTGATGGTCCCTATGCTGTGAAGAGAGAAAATGACTCAAAGAGATTAGATCAAAGGTCCAGAATGATGACCATTGTAGATACTGGCAGATTGGGCTAAGCAATCTCCCTGTCTCCATGTTACCATGTTTTCTGAGCTAGCACCTTCCCACATTGTCTAAACGCAGAGCTGCTCATGATGATAATCTACTTTCTAGGAGTCTTTAAGAAAAGATGCTTTACTTAAAGCCTTCCATTTCAAATAAAATGTTACAAACAGCTTTTTGTCCAATCGGTGAGGAACCTCTTTGAAAGCCTTCGGAGTGCAGTTCCTACCCTTTACCTGCTGGCTTGTGTTCACAGCAGCTTCTAAAGACTGCTTATCATTCCCCCACAGCTCCACATGTATCCCAGCTACTAGGGAAACTACAGCTTTTTCCATTTCTGCCAGCTCTTTCTATATCATTAGCACATCACACTTTAACTGGGCAGGATCTAGGTTTATTTCAGTCTAAACTAAAGTTCAAAGCAAATTCAATCTTGCTTAAGGGAACATTGTAAAGTAACACTTCTTGATATTACATGCCTCCTAGGATCCATTTGGAACCACAGAGAATTACATCGTTGTGTGTCACCGTTCCAAGAGACAAAACAAATTTGAACAGCTAAAACATCTTAAAAATGCACCAAGCTTATGAAGTCTCAAACAAACTTGAATTTCCTGTACATACTCCTGTCAAATGAAGTTCTTTCCTGTACATCACTTCTTTTGCAAACTGGTCTTCTACTTCCTTTCAGTTTAAGGGTACATTGTAGAGCTGAACTTTTGAGTTACTGTGCAAGATATCTTTTTCATGCTGTCATTTGTAATATGTTTGTGAGAATCCTTGGGATTAAAGTTTTGGTTACAAATTGTTAAAAAAAAAAAAAAAAAAAAAAAGAAAAGATGCTTTTACAGAACCCATTCTTTCTGTGCCTCAGTTTCTCCATCTGCGAAAAGAAAAGCAATAAAACTGAATTACCTGCATTTGGTTAGGTGGAGTTGGTTTTAATTCTTCTCTGAAATGAGATGAATGCAAATTACCTTGTTATTTCACTAATTAATAACATCTGCCTGGAAATGCAGCTATTAACACACAATAAACGATATGGCTTATAATTATGGATGACAGTAATTGCTTCGTTTTGCCTTACCTTCATCGCAGTTTATCTCCCTGAACTATAGCTACCCTTGTAGGGGTTAGGAAAACATTTCAGAAGAAGCTAAACAATGGGTTCTTTCCCGTGGGTTTGGAAATTGATGAATCAGCATACTTTCCTCAGGCTTCAAATGAATGTCTTCCTCACACACCGAGGAAAAGCAGGCTCTTAGAAACGTCGGCTGAGTACAGATGCATGCTGCCTGCCGGGAGCATGACCTGTTCCACTCCCCAGCTGACCCCTTGTGCCCAACGTCACCTGGAGCCTGAAATCTGGAAGCAGAAAGTCCTTGACTGGAGTCGGCAGAGAGAAAATCATCACCTGGGCACAAACATACCTAGCGACTGCGTCACTGTTTGTCAAGTGGATCAGCTAATAGTTGCTCAGCGGACCTTCAAAGCTATGCCGCGGCTTTGCCCTAAGTTCTGTCAATGCACTCCCTGTGCAGGGCCTTGGACTTTTGCTCTCAAGTGCTCTGAAAGTGTTTTGAGCCTGCTGACTGGCTGTGGGGTGGATCTTGGTTAAAGTGTAGGGGGAAACACTAACTTTATGCTTCATCGCCCCTGGCGCCACCATGTCCACCCCTGTGCTGCAGCACTCTGGTACTTCCTGGCTTTCCTTTGCCTGGGACAATGCCCAGGACTACCCGCTGGGCTTCCTGTTTCACCTAATGACTTACCTACTGATAACTTCTCTAAGGACCTTGAAGCCCATGCTCCCTCTGACCCTGCTTCATCCTTCTTCAGGCTCCTGACGCTAGCTAATGTATTTGGTTGGTATTTTGAAAGAACGTAAGTCCCCAGAAAGCGTAACACACATCTGTTTCAACCACAGCTCTTTCTCCAATCCCTGAGAAAGTTTTTGAGTAGGTAAACAAATGGATGAAGGAATGATTAACTCTATCTTATAAATAATAAGACTGAAGGACAGAGAGTAATAAGTAATCAGTTGAACAGTGCTTAGGGGCAGAACTTAGTGAGATGCTTTGACTATAGCTCAGAATCTGGGATAGTTTTGAAATATTTTTGTATATGATGCTGTTCTCCATATTTGCAACTAAGATAATTCTCTGGCGTCACCTTCATGCTGGTTTGATTGGCTTCACGATGTCTATATCTGTGAGATTTATAAAGACTAAGTCTTGCCGGGCGGTGGTAGCTCACGCCTTTAATCCCAGCACTCAGGAGGCAGAGGCAGGCAGATCTTTGTGAGTTCGAGGCCAGCCTGGTCTACAAAGCGTGCAAAGCTACACAGAGAAACCCTGTCTCAAAAAACCAAAAAAAAAAAAAAAAAAAAAAGACTAAGTCTTTACTAGGCAGGTTCTTATTGACTTTACATGTTTTACAGCTTCCTTCTAAAAGAAAGGTGCCTGAATGTGAGACTATTATATTTAAAAACATGTTTTAATATAAGTAATCATTATTATATTTAATATAAGTAATTATTGTATAAATATGTATGTATGTGGATTATAAGTAAACATGAAAATCCCTATAGGTGCTCTACTATCTTTGAGGATATTTCATATGAATCTAATAATTAAAAATGCACTGCTCAATTGCAAAGTCTTTTTATGTATTATACTTAAGGAGTTTGCTATTATTTATTTATATTATTTTGGTTTTTTTTTTTTTTTTTTTTTTCATGACAGGGTCTTACTACATAACTCTGGCTGTCCTAGGACTTGCTCTGTAGACCAAGCTGGCCTTGAACTCACAGAGATCCACCTGCCTCTGCCTCCTGAGTGCTGGGATTAAAGGCATGAGTCACTATGCCCAGCTTTTAAATGACATTCTGATGCCATTAAAACTAATAGTCTCAGGAGCTGCAGATATTTCAACACGAGTGTGTCCTGATTTTCCTTAATAACTTTCCTGTTGAGATCACTAAGCCTATTTCCATCTTTTATTTATTACATTTTCAGGTTCCTGTCCTTCTATTTTATGGGGATTCTAACACTGTGTTAACATTTCCATACTTTTCCAAAACGAAGAAAAGAGTGAGTTATTGTTTATGCTTTTGCTGAAAATATTAGAAATATTCTTGAGAATCCTGGAATTCTAGCTCAAAGCTCCTCTTTGTATCCATCTCCCCTGAAGATTTCTCTCATTTGCATTCCTAGTTTTTGAAGCGGAATAGAAGGTGGGAGTCTGGGTGAGGGGTGGATAGGAAATATTGGTCAATTTGAGAGTAAATAGAGGTTTGGGGAGTGTGTTTACATTCTGTCTAATGTGTGGGATTCTGTCCTTTGTAGCCAGGGGGATAAAAAGGCAGGACTGGCTTTCATGGCGCCTGAGGAACTCTGTGCTTTAACAACACAGGCACAAGCTGTCCTGAGAGCTGGTCCGCATGACTCAGCCACAGAAACATAGCAGTTTTGCAGGGCCAGGACCTGCTCTTCCTCCCAAGTTCTGTGGAGAAAGAAAGGCCAGCAAAGATCTCTAGTCTGAGAAAGAACTCTGTGTTCAGAGTGGCTGGACCCAGCAGGTTATTCCAGCAATAATTCTGGCTGGGGAGATGCCTTAGCCACATGCCTACCATAGTTGCACAGTTCACATGGATGTTCTGTTTCTCCCTGTAGCTTCACATAATCACCACCATTGATAGGGTGACTCCTGTGTGCCAGTTTCTAAGCCAGGCACTTTCAATCCTCAAAATAACAACTCAAGGCCAGTATTGTTGACTGTGTTTTCCAAATAAAGACACTGAAGTTCAGAGAGCTCCCTGAACTTTGGAAGAAGACTTTTGCTTTTCCCAAGACCAGGCTGGATCTAGGGACCCCAGGTAAGACATTGCACACTGCCCATTAACACTCCTTAAAGCCCACTCAGCAACTCCGGACTGCACCTCCTCCTCTGGGCTCCACACTAGGGCTCACAGCCCCAGCAGCCTTATGGGAAGCTAGGCTGGTCTTAAGAACCCCAGGTAAGACACTACCCTCTGACCACAAAACCCCTTTAAAGCCTGCCCAACAACCCAAGACTGCACCCCCCTCCCACCCTCCCAACCCTCCATCCCCAGATCCATATCCTGGTCTACAACTTTGGAAGATTTCCACTTTAGCAGAGACCAGAGTGGATCTAGGGACCCCAGTTCTACAATTTCAGAAGAATTCAGCTTTACTGCAGCACAGTCTGGATCTAGGGAACCCAGTGCTGGCAACTGTACTCCTAGGTACCCCAGAAGCCAGACTTACAGAAGATACTAGAAGGAAAATGCCAATGCTAGGAAGTTAACTACACCCACAAAAACACAGGCAATAGATAATCTCATACCAGCAGAACCCTAAGAAAGGAAACACACACACACACACACACACACACACACACACACACACACACACAATCATCAACAACAAAATAACAGGAATTAGTAATCAGTGGTTATTAATATCCCTCAATGTCAATGAACTCAATTTGCCAATAAAAAGACAGAGGCTAGCAGATTGGATAAGAAAACAGAATCCAACATTCTGCTGCATATAAGAAACACACCTCAACTTCAAAGATAGATATTACCTCAGAGCAAAGGGTTCAAAAAAATTTTCCAATCAAATAGACCTAAGAAGCAAACTGGTGTAGCTATCCTAATATTTAACAAAACAGACTTCAAATAAAATTAATCAAAATCATAGAGAAGGACATTTTATATTCAAAGGAAAAAACAATGATGATGATGTCTCAATTCTAAACATCTATGTCCCAAATGTAAGAGCACCTCCATTTGCAAAAGAAGCATTACTAAAGCTTAAATCACACATATAACCCCACACAATAATAGTGAGAGACTTTAATACCACACTCTCACCAATGGACAGGTCATCCAGACACAAATTAAACAGAGAAATAATGGAACTAACAGATGTTATGACTCAAGTGAACCTAACAGATATCTACAGAATATTTCACCTAAACAAAAGAATATACCTTCTTCTCAGCACTTCATGGAACCTTCTCCAAAATTGGCCATACACTTAGCCACAACACAAGTTTCAACAGATACAAAAAAAAAAAAAATTTGAAATATTTATAATAGCTAGAACCTAGAAACAACCTAGATATTTCTCAGCTTAGGAATGGAGAAAGAAAATGTGGTACATTTACATAATGGACTATTACTCAGCTTTTTAAAAAATGGACACCAGGAAATTTGAAGGCAAATAGATAAAACTAGAAAAAAAATTGTTCGAGTGAGGTAACCCAGACTGAGAAAGACAAACATGGTATACACTCACTCCTAAGTGGATATTAGCTATAAAAGGATAACTATGCTACAAGATAACTATGCTACCAGAGAGACTAGGTAACAAGGAGGGTTCATGGAGGGACACCCTGATCTCCCTGGGAAGAGGAAAGAAAAGAGATTTTGTGAGTGAACTGAGCATGGGTGGGGATGGGAACTTGAGCAATCAGGTTGGGAGTGCTGGAGAGGGAGAATACTGAGGGGGTCTGCTAGGGGGCATTTTGGGGTCAGGTGAATGTCTGGTGCAAATGAATCTCCCAGGAGTCTACCAGGAGGACCCTTGCTTACAGTTCTAACAATAGAGGATAAGTAGCCTGAACTGGCCATCTCCTGTAACCAGATTGGTGACTGGCCCAATTGTTGTCAGTAAGGTGCCATCATCCAGCAACTGATGGAGGCAGATGCAGAGACCCACAGCCAAACATTAGGCAGGGTTTGGGAATTCTGAGGAGGAGGAGGAGATGGAGGAGGACGAGGAGGACGAGGAGGCAGAGAAAGGAGTGTAGGAGCCAGAGGAGTAAAGGACACCATGGGAAGACTCACAGAATCAACTAACTAGACTCATATGGTCTCTCGGAGACTGAACTGACAATCAGGGAACCTGCATGAGACTGACCTAGGCACTCTGCCTATATGTTGCAGTTATGAAGTTTAGTCCTCTTATGGGACCTCTATCAGTGGGAACAGGGGCTGTCTCTGACTCTTTTTCTGGCTTTTGGGACCCTACTCCTCATACTGGTTCACCTTTCCCAGCCTTAATACATGAGGAGATGCTTAGTCCTACTGCAAATTGATATGCCATGTTTTATTGATACTCATGGGAGACCTGCCCTTTCCTGGATGGAGATGCAAGAGCAGGGGATTGGGGGTGGGAACAGGGAGGTGAGGGTGGGAGGGACTGAGAGGGAAGGATGGGGGTAGGCTATAGCTGGAATGCAATATAAAGAGGTGAATAAAATAGACAGAGAGCTGTCTGGATCATATAGAACTGAGATTTAAAACTGACATGTGTGCCTTCAAAGCTCATGCATTGTTGTACAACACCCCTGTTCTGAAGTATAGAATCTGTTTGCCCAATATCCATAATTCTTGGGACAGTGGTCATGAACTATATTGTATTAGAATTATCCATTTGTCAACACAACTGTTTATGAGCCAGCCAATGAGCACTTACTTTGTGTCTGGCTCTACAGTAGCTTCGATTGGAGAAACATAAATAACCATATTTACTATGCTAACAGGAGAGGAAGGAATGAAATCAGGAATTGGACTGGGAGCTGTTTAAGCTTCCATCAATAGGAACAAGATCACTACATTGACCACAGGGACTATCTGAACATAGAAACAGAGTAAATGCTTTTAGAGCAAAAGGAGTCAAGAATGGGTGATATGCTGTAAAGCACTTGAAACCTCATCTGAAGGCATGAAGCCTCTTCTGAGAGCTAGTTTGTATTTGGTGTGAAATGATCGGGACTCGTGATTAGTCTCTCTGTACCTATCTCCTTACTTGTGAAAGAAGACAGTACCAGATCATGTGGATCCAGTGGATCAGAGGATCAACCACAGGTATCAGAGTAATTAATAAGAGTAAACACCAGTTTAATATATGTTGCATAATATATGTTGGTCAATTTTGCCAGTGAATCTTTATTGCTTACCACATAATCCGAGTTGAACTAAGGGATTTAGAAATGCTATACAGGTGTGCTTTCCACATCAACTCTGGATTCATCTGTCTACTTTGTAGATGAGGAGAGTGAGGATTGGAGATTAGAGGAGGTACATGTGGTAAGGACAGGGACAAAAGTCAGATCCCCAATGCCTGATTTGCTGATGCTGGTGGCCCAGCTCTCATGGTTTTTTGGCACCAGTTCCAGTCACCCCACTGGAAACATTTCTCTAAGAATGTAAGATAAGGCCCTTCTAGCAGATAACTTAGAAATGGCTGTAGAATTTTCAAACAAGTAAAAAACAGAACTACGCTGTATTCCAGCAATCCCACCATTGGGTAGAATCTCACTTCAAAGACACTGTTTGGAATGTTAAAATGCCTCCTACACTCCCATGTCCACTGAAAACTGTTGTAGAGTAACTTAAAAATGAAAACAACCTATGCATCCATTGATGAGTGCATGGGTAAAGAAAATGTAGTATATATAGAATAGAATACTACTCAGCCCTAAGGGGGAAAAAAAAGAAATCCCATAATTTGTGATAGTATGCACAGAAGTAGTGGGGGAGGATTTTATTAAGGGAAATACATGTGATATCATTCACATGAAAATTTCAAAATAGTCAAACTTGAAGAAACAGAGCAGCAGGGCGGTGGTGGTGCATGCCTTTAATCCCAGCACTAGGGAGGCAGAGCCAGGCAGATCTTTGTGAGTTCGAGGCCAGCCTGGGCTACAGAGTGAGTTCCAGGAAAGGTGCAAAGCTACACAGAGAAACACTGTCTAGGACAAAAAAGAAAAGAAAAGAAACAGAGCAAACTAGTGCTTGCCAGGTTGGTCAAGGTATATAAATTTTCAATAGTATATGAGGAATTAGTTCAATTAGATCTATTGCAAAGTACACTGACTCTTGGTAATAACAATGCACTCTATTCTTAAAAAATGCTAAGAGAATAGATGTTAAGAGTCCTCACTAAAATATAATTTCCAATGTAGTGGAAACTTAACTATCACAGTGTATGCATATTTTAAAATATCATCTTATACATGGTAAATGTATGTCACAGATTTGACAATTCGTAAGCTAAAATAATTTTATTTTTCTTAAGAAGAAAAAGAAATAGCAATAGAATATTGAATCACTGGGTTAGGAGTCAACTGAGCTATACTACTTAAGAAGTCCAAAAGCAGCATGTCTCACCTTTAGGTTATTAATTTTGAATGTGGTTATTTCTATGTTCAAGGGAATCTTGCTGCTGCTCTGTCCATAAGGATATATGTTGAGGGAGGGAGTGGAGGCTTATATGCATCCAAAAATGTTTCCATTGGATTCCTGGAGCAACTCGAATACATGTTGGGTCTTGAGATTTGTGGAATTGTGCCTCTACTGTACCCCATGCTAGCTCCTCTTAAGCTCACACCTCTCTTCATAGACATTTTCATTGTTCTGTTGACCATGACCACTGTTCCTGTGTGCCCTGCTCCAACTTTGTCTCCAGAGTGCTACCTGAATGGCTTCTGTCAAACACCTTGGAGTGTCTTCATCTTCCCTGTAACATTTATAACACAAAAGAGATGTACCATTCAGTAATGTTAGCTCTGCCTCCCAATCCTGGCATTATTCCCAAACATTTCCTCATGCAACTTTTTGAAGCTTCTTACTTGATTTTGCATACTTGGCGACTATTTCTAATTTTCTCTGTGCATTGTGTTATCTGTTTCTGTTTTCCACTTACCTTTTTCATGATTATACAAGGGTTTGAGATAAGCAACTTATAAAAGAGCGAAGCTTCGTTTAGCTCAAGGTTTCTGAGGTTTCCATCCATGGTCATTTGCCCATATTGCTTTTAGGCCAGTGGTAAGGTAGTTGGGGACATATGACAAAGTACAACTGTTTACCACATGCCACAAAGTGAAATGAGAAAAGAAAAATTATCCCACTGTCCCCTTTGAGGACACGACCCAATGATCTAAGGTCTAGGCTCCACCTCTTAAAAATTCTAACACTTATGAATAACACCACTTTGGAATCAAGTCTTTAAATCAAATGCCATTGGGGAACTTACCCAACACTTAGCTGTTGCCTTGCAAGGTACTCTGCTATTCTTTCCAGGCATTTGGATGTTGTGTTGGCTCTCTAGTTCACCTTGCTTTCTCCCTCACGATTTTGTGATATTTGGTGGCAAAGTTAATTCTGACATATATTCGATCCAGTGTCATTTTTTTTTTTGCACATATGGCTTTCCTTTTTGCTGAATCATGAGCCTTGCCTAGACAAGCATGGTATCCCTCATTTTTACATGCTTACTGCCTAGCATATAAATAGCTGCTACACAGGAAGTGCTCAATATATACTGGTGAAGTTTAATTGCATCAAAAAATTCAGAGGTGAAGTTTAATTTGAAATAGCTATGCCATACTTAGGGAAGAATCCAAAGAGTCCCCAGCAATCATTATTGATCATGCTCTTTAAGTGATGGTCATCATGTTAGGTTGTAAAAGAGAGCTTTGACGGTATTAGAATATGCACAGCAAAATACATCACCAGGAGCTGCAAATGAAAACTTTTTTAGTCTTTCCCTAAGACTTTATAAGAAATAAGACTCTAATTATATATTCATTGTGATGCTGTTTGAACCCAGGGCTTTGTACTCTATACAACTGTAGCTGCCTCTGAAGCTACTACCTTTTTGTTTTCTCATCATGCTTCCTACGGAAAGCAAGGTGAGGGGAGAGGATGTCGCAAAGGAGAAGTAGAAGGTAGGTGTGATTTATGGCATATCAGATTTACCCTTTGAAACTCATAGCAAACTATCTTTAATCTTTATATCAGTTGTTTTTCAAGGGCCTCGTTATAGCTGAATTGATTTTACGAAAACATTTTAGCAATTTACATTTTGAACACAAATGAGAACAACTATATACCTACACTTGTCAGCACCATAGTCTCTTATTTGAAAGAATGGAAGCTGGATTGCGTGGTTCATCATTTTAATGCAAAAATTTAGGAGGTAGATGCAGGAGGGTCAGTAGCTCAAGGTCAATCTTAGCAGTGAAGTAAATTCCTCAAGGCCAGTCTGGTGCATGGGACCCTGTCTAAACACCATGTACTCAGGAGGTAAATTTACACGTTTTTCTTACACAATTGCTTTTTCTAATTTTATGAATCTCTGTTTACAGGCTACACGAGGCATTAGTACTACACTTTGCTTCATCTATTTTCTTTAAAGACTTGGAACTGAAGGAGTTCTCAAAATGCACCAAAGTTTCACCATTATATACTTTGGATTTTTTTCTAAGCTATAAAATGGTTGAGTCTTGCAAATAAATACGTGCCCTTCAGTAAGGACTTGTGATAGCTGTGCTTGCAGATTCTACTGGAGCTCTACATGACATAGGTGAAAATATTCAAAACTATCACCTCTCAACTCAAAGCCTTCACAATTTCTTGAGAAGAAATATCAGAGAGGCCCCTTGTGGTGCATTGTGGTGGTTATAGTGATATGTTAACTACATTGTGCTGTGGAGCCTGGAGAAGAAACCTCCAAGATACAGAGTATGAGAAAGGACAAGGACCAAATTTAGTGTAATGGGTTGAATGTTTGTGCAATTCTAGTTTAAGAAGTTTGGGATATGGGGTTTTGGGAAAGTGATTAGTTACAACAGGGCCTTAGGGAATTGGCCTTATAAAAGAGATCAATACCTATGGAAGAGATTCCAGAGAAATCTCCCTCTCTTTTCATCTTACAATGACACAGCAAAAAGTTGACCTGCAGCAGGAAGACAACATCAGGAAGTACCAAATCTATGAACACAAGGATCTTGGATTCCACAGGCTCTATACCAGTAAGTAATTAATTTGCTTATGAGCTTCCCAGTCTATGGTATTTTGTTACGGTGGTACAAATCACACAATGAGCCAGCATTAAAATCAATCAATGTGGGAAGGGGAGAAGTGGGTAAACAGTGAGGTTGAATTTGGGGTTGTGGAGTGGAATTGAAGCTGTGCGTTGTCTTGTTTGTTGCCTCTATGGGCATAGCACGTGGGAGATAGCTGTTTGGTCCCCATTATAAGCTCATCCCTACTTAAATAAGGGATTAAGGTGGTATAGAAAACATCAAAGTTATTTATATGATGTTATTATTATAGGAAAACAAAAGAGTAGATTGAATATAAGCAAAGGAATCACCCTTTATGTGGTCTTACACTATGTTACCCTGGCTGTTTCCTACTTCTAGATTCAAGTGATTCTTCTGCCTCCATCCCCTACATACTGTAACTCACACACCCTTAAGCCTGGAATTCAAAAAAAAATTTTAAAACATACTTGTGGACATGTCAGTATGAAATCCAGGGTAAAATGAAATTGCTAACTTGAACCTTGCATTTAAGGAGCATCCGAGCAAAACTGAGGTAGGTGTGAGGACCATTATGGAAGGATCTGGACTGTTAGGCAGAAGAAGGAAAGAAAGGAGAATGTGGCAGTCTCCACTGAAAGCTTATTATGCACTGAGACAGAGCTGGAATAAAACGTTTCCATTGCTCTGTGAATCTTGTCCTCATTTGTTAGATGAGCTTGTCCTGCATGGCCTTGAAGCTACTCTTTTGATCAAGCTGTGTATATACTTACAGAGAAAATTAATTAATTGCAGCTGTGATCATTGCTAAAAGCTAGAAATGTAGAGTGACCTGAATTGCCAACTCTAATCAGCAAGATCAAAGACGACTCCCCACAAGTGACCATGACATGGAAGCCTGAAAGATAAATAGCTGAGTTCTCCAGAGCTCACTGTCTCAAACTTGCGCTATTGACATTTGAGGCTGGGTAATTTTTTACTGAGAGAAGTTTTGTATATTGTAGGATGTTTGACAACAATCCTGGCCTTGACCTCCTGGAAAGAAATATTATTTCCACCCAATTGTAACAAGCAGAAATATCTCCAGACATTTGTCAAAGTCCCTTTGGAAGAACACCGACACGGAGAAATGCAAGTGCAAAACTCTCAGAACAGGGACCCACATGTGCAACTACAAGGAAGGAAACACAACATAGTCCAGGAGACAGTGACTGTAGGTGATGCATATATATTACATTATAATATATAATATTCTTATATAAGAATGTGTGTGTGTGTGTGTGTGTGTGTGTGTGTGTGTGTGTGTGTGTGTGAAAGTGGTAGATAGAACAAAAATGACCACATGCACAGGGAGGTTTTGGAGTGATTGGATGAGAACATACGCAGTGCTATTGCATGATGGAGAGTAACACCTTCAAATGTACCTGCTGAGCCTTTTCTCTCTATATATTCCATTTGCCTGTGACAAGGCTGGGTGTGAACTATTGAAAACCTTGAGTATAATTTGCATCTTGGAATTCATTATCAGCCTTTTGATATTAGTACCTCTGTTATGATATTTGTACCTTTACTTTAATGCTCCCCTCAAATGCTTTATAGAAAAACAAGATAGCAACACCCATTTTCAATCTGTTAAACTTTTCAGGCGTAGTCATTATTTTCTATCTTAGTTCTTTCACAGACAGTACAACACATATTAAATCCGGTACAGTGCTTGTCACTTATGTCTTCTGGGGTCTATGCATCAGCACAAGGGCTCTCTAATCCAATGTCCTATCTCTTTAGAAGGACCCTTTCTTCCTGTGATTTTGCCACTCATTTTTTCTTAGGCAGAGGTGTACAATTTGCAGAATATTTTTGTCATTTGTTTTCTTGAATCTTCTTATCTTGAACTTGCTGTACTCTATGATGGTCAGCATAGCATCTTGGAAAAGTGACTCAGTATACAAAGAATGCTTCTGCCTCGTGTTTGCAATGGACTTAGCATTGAAAGTGCAATTGAGATGAGACCCTTATAGTCTTTCTGTTACTGCTGTTGTTTATAATTTCCTATTATTGCCTTACACGCCCTGCTTTAGTCTACGTTTTTTGTCTCAGTCTTTCCAGAATGTTTCCCTAAAACATCACTTCACAGTCTCGTTCAAGGAAAGATTTCCTCCTCTTCTTTGTTCTTTTAACTCAGTTGTTCCTTATAAATAAGTTGTCATTGTTTATTCTCTCTTCTCGAGTGTCACTCAAGCCATTACTGCTCTGGCAGCATTGGGGTAGGTTGGGTTCTTCTATAAGACACTGCCTTTTCTGGCATGGACCAGATTATAGAATCAGATTAGAAAGGGAGCAATAGAAAATGGCAAAAAATAAAAACGAAAATGGCGAGCTGTGTACTGCCCATGTCACATGAAGTGGTGTGTTTTGTCTTATAGCCATTGACTATAGCTAGTCTACATTGACTCTTCAAACATATGGAGACAGTAAAGAACAAGCTTACTGCTCTCTCAAAGGAGGTAGAAAACTCTCAAATCTATGGTTAATCTTATCCCCTACACTGATTTGTATAAAGAGAAAATTTTCACTGTGATGTGTCACACTATGCAATGGAAGGGGAATCAATCAGAAAATATATTCAATGTATAATGATGCCCATAGAAAATATTACAAAGCAATGATGTTGGGTGCCTGGGAAAACTCAGCATGAGCTGACTTGACCATGAAGAAATGAAAATGGGGATTAAATCAGTGAGGTTGAAAGAATGTACAACCCAAGCAGAAAGGGCACGTGTAAAACCTCTTAGGAAGGTGGAGAGAGCCTGACATATTCTAGTGAGGGAAATGTTTCAGCCATAACTTAGAGAATGAAAGTAAGGTAAGGCTTATAATAGCAAACAATGTTGCAAATATTATCTATGACTCCATTATAAGAGCACTAAGAAAGCCTTATTACCTATGTAGCTTGAGGCTGCCAGTATTGCTTCTCAAAATAAAAAGTGAACATTTCAGTGGAGTAGGAGGAAGAAATGTGTATTTAAATCTAGGAAAGTAGCAATGGTCTTCAGAAGAAATGCTTTCTTTAGTTTTAACCAGTGACTAGAAGAAAACAGTTAGATGGTGGAGCATATGCAACTGAGTACTTATCACAGGACTCTTGGGTCTTCCTCCCAGATTGGTTAAGATGAGGAAACATATCCAAGGTTTTATATGTGTATGTATGTATGTGTGTATGTATAACTATATATGTATATATATTATATCATCTGCTACACACCTAACTGTATGATGAATATTTCAGCTAAGGTAGTCTGTGGTAGGGATTAGATTCTAGTGTGAAGCCCTAAAATACTTTCCATATTGCACTTTGGACAAAATGCAGGGTTGAAACAGAAGACCATTAAGGTATTACGGTACCATGTGTATCATTGATATTGATAACATTTTTAGGGTTTTTTTCAATAGGCTTTTTAAAGCTTCTGGTGTAACAACCACTACACACATCGAGAATGTGTCCCACTTTTGTGTGTGCTTGATGCTTTTATCTCTCTTGTCTTTGATATTTTCTGTTAGTTAGTTACCAATCACATTATCAGACCTCACTAACTCACTGTGTCATTTGCTTCCTATAATTCACATTTCAGAAACATGGGAGGCCTTACCTTCTTGTTGGAGGGGATGGGGAGTGGGTTCAGGAGGGTGAAGGCTGGAGGCGCAGGAGAAGGGAAGAGGAAGATCTATGCATGATTGGTATGGAAAATGAATAAAAAATTTCTTAATAAAAAAAAACCTGGCTCACGTCTGAACTCAGACAATGAGCAAAATCTTACAATACAGTTGTTTTTCAGCACATGAACTGGTAAACAAGATATGTGGTTATGTTCCTTTATCTGCACTGCACATCATAATGCCATAGGAGTTTCCAGTGTCTGAGCAGAAAAATGAGTAAATGACATTTTTGAGCAATAATTTTTCCTCTGAGCTTCAGTTCAGAGTTTAACATACTGGTTCATTTTTCACAAAATCATCAAGAGCTGTGATTAGTTTCTTAGAGAAAACTTTAAGTTTTCATTATAGGTTTATTTTTTAATTAACTGGTCCTAGATTAGATATGACCTAGAAAATTTTTCTAGTATTGTCTTTAGAGATGTTAGGCTTCCAATTGCATTTAGTAATCACTCCCAGTGATAAAACTAGTATACAATGTAATAGTTAATTCACACACTTCACAGTTGGGTTACCATGATTTAATTCCTGACTGGGCCAATTAATGATTTTTTTCTTTTTATTGCTAGAGATGGAAACTGGGGCCTCACAAATAATAGAAAAACACACTGTCATTGAACTATATTCCCACACTTAATGATTATTTTTAAATTAGTCTAATTAAGTGTTCTGAGCCAGTGTCTATATTTGTAAAACAAAGACTAAAATAATACATGAAGTAATGCACAGGTTCCTTAGCATGAGCTTAATATTTTTATTTGTACACATACACACATACACATAACAAATATAGAGGAGGCTGGAGACTACTTATCAAGTCAACATGCTCTCTAGAATGTGGTTTAAAAACTCGAAGTTAGCCAAGGAGAAAGCCTCAGTGTTTCAGGGTGATGGGCTGTGTTCTACTAGATGAACAGATCATAACGCCTGTCTTTAAGATGTGTGGGCAAAATACAAAGTCACTGTAATTATGTCAAAAATATCACAATGTAAACTATTATTTCAACAGCAAAATGAAGTTTTATTTGATGGAGCATATCTACACCTACAGACATAAACTCAAAATTTAAATACTTTGGTGTAATAAAATTAAAAGTCTCCTCCTCCTCCCACAAAATATTGCATGGGTTCTAGGAGAAAATGCAGGCTTCATAATTCTGCAATGAGAAGTAGGAGGAGAGAGGGGAGGAAGAGGTAGGGAGAGGAAGAAAACAGAAGATGGGTGTGGTGATATATTATGTCCCCCAATATATTGTGCATACTAATAAACTTATCTGGGGTCAGAGGACAGAACAGCCACTAGATAGACGTAGAGGCTAGAAAATGGTGGCACACACGGCTTTAATCCTACCATTTGGAAGGCAGAGATCCATCCGGATCTCTGTAAGTTCAAAGACACACTGGGAACAGCCAGACATGGTGACTCACGCCTTTAATCCCAGGAAGTGATGGCAGAAAGCAGAAAGGTATATAAGGCATGAAAACCAGAAACTAGGGCTGGTTAAGCTTTCAGGCTTTTGAGAAGCAGTTCAGCTGAGATCCATTTGGATAAGGACCCAGAGGCTTCCAGTCTGAGGAAACAGGATCAGCTGAGGAATTGCGGAGGTGAGGAAGCTGTGGCTTGTTCTGCTTCTCTGATCTTCCAGCGTTGACCCCAGTACCTGGCTCCAGGTTTGTTTTTATTAATAAGACCTTTTAAAATTCCTGCTACAGATGGGGAAGAAAATAAAGCAGAGAATGAGGAGAAAGGAATCAGTCTGCCGAACTTCCTTTGTTTTAGCAGAAAATGCGTTCTCCACAGGAAAATTCATGTTGCCAGATTAATAGTTCCACCTGAGTGACAAGAGAGCAGGGTGTGGGTGAGAGAGGAACCAAGATTAACATATGAAATGAACCAATGGCAAAACCAAGACTGAACACCCCCCCCCACACACACACACAAGCACCACCAAGGCCTATTTGTTACACAGAGCATGTGGGATGCACAAAAGGTGAAAAGGTGTGCTTGGCTCACAGCTCGTCTCACCCCTCACCACTGAGCAGCTAACCTACTCCAGCTCTCAGGACACTTTCCTGCTTTGTTGGAAGTGCTTTTTTTTTTTTTTTTCCTCAGTAAACTGTTTCTGTTTCGGTTACCATTCATACATTCTTGGTTCAATTTCTTGTTCTGGGATAGAAGAACCTTGGAATTCCAGTCGGTGTCTTTGAGAATGTAATACAGGTCTGTAACAGCTGAGTGGAAGAAGCCATAACTTTAAAATGATTCCCATGAAGTGTGATACATCTAAACTATGGAAGATTCTGTACCAGAAGAAATGAACTACAGTGCCGTGGAAAGACAAGGGAAGCCCTTGACAGCAGAAAGTTTTAGCAAGCAGCCTGTGTGAAAATCTTCAAAATAGATGATTTGAACTTTGATAGGTTTTTAGAAAGGTTGAACTACAAGAAAACAGAAGGCCGGTGGTTTCAGGGCTTGGAGAGGATAGAGAGTCAGTCAGAGCATGGAGTTTTGAAGTCTCATGAAACCTTTCTCCATGCTACTATAATGCTGGGTGCCTGTATGACATAAACTTGTCAGAGGTCGTAAGATATCTGATGCCAGAGTGAACTCATAAGTGATTCAGACTCAAGACACAGACTGGTTGCAAAGTATAGATGTCTGTTCCTGGATTGTCTCATGAGCCACTGTGGTGAGGGGTCGGGGTGTTGACAACAAGGGAAGCTCTGCCTCTGTCAGGGCTTGGCAATGCATGGCAAACCAGTACCTTCTGCTCAATGTAATCATGAACTTCAAAAACCCATTGAAAAACAAAGTTATTTGACTTTTATCCATTTATTCTACTGCTAACAACCACTATCACCACTGATTTTTAGAGAGGATTTGCTATGTATTAAGTACTCTACTGATTGCTTTTAATGAAATAGCTCACTTAGTCCTCACAGAATCAAGGGAAATGTTTCACTGCTTCTCCTTTCAAAGTGAGAAAGCTGAAGCTTGAATATATTAAGCATCTTTACAAGGGAAAACAGTTTTGTGGTGAGATCATATGATATTTTAGAGTAGCACATCAAAAATCCAAAAAGTGTAAGTGCAGAAGGACACAGGCCAATGCCCTCCCCCAGGCTCTCAGAAGTCTTAGTGATAGTGAGAAGCTCTTGGAATTTCCCTAGAACATGGAATGGTTAGTCATGACATCTTAACTATGTTAATGAAAGGAGTTGGCATTTTTGAGTCATCTAGGCTATGCAAATCATTATAACACAGATTAACATATTTCTTCACAGCTGTAGACTCAGAGAGTTGGCCAGCCACAGATGAAGAAAGTTCAGCATAGTCCAAACAGTTACAAAATGTATCCTTAGAGAACATGGCCTTAGAGGTGACTTAGAGAACGAGTGGTGCAGCTCCATAGAAGCTAGCTAACAAAGAGGACCCTAAGAAGGACAAATGGATCACCCTGGGAGGGGGAAATAGATGAGATCTCCATGAGTAAGCTAGGGTGTGAGGGGGGGCAATAGAGGGTAGGGGATGGGGGATGTGTGAGTAGGTATGAGTAGGACTTTGCTAAGGAAAGATGAGTATAGGGGAGAATGCAGCATGACAATTTGAGGAAAGTGAGAGAGACTGTGGGAGAAAAGCATTTGTGTGTCTGAAGATCCAAAGAATGTTAAAGTTATCGGGCACCAGGGAGAGGTCAATCCACATGTAACTGGTAAAAGAAGTGCATCAGTTCATCCAAACTGATATATTGTGCCACCTTCTTTTCTACAACATGCTATGACAGACTCTTACAGGATTTTCTGCAAGAAAGTACATTTGGAGCCAAAAAAGATGACCATGGGAAATCAATTAGAAAAATCTCAACGACACAGCTCAGTTTAGAAGTACTGGTAGCTTTCACTAGAACAGTAACCATAGAGTTGGACAAATTCATGACAGGCTTCCTGTTGGGGCACTAGAGAAGATACAAATAAACACGACTGTGGGTTTTGTCTATTAGTGGTGATTTGTAGAGGTAACACTAGAATAAGAACAGCAAGGTTTGATTATTTAAAAGCAAGTCATGATTTTCATCATGGACATATTAAATGTGAAAGTTCGTAAGCTGTAATAGCATTCTTCAACCTAGGAAGTTGACCTTCAGCCTAGAGATGTAAATTTTAGATGTCTTTACATGGACTTGAAATTCCAAGTCACTAGGTAAGGTTGTAAAGGAAAGAGGAGCCAAGAAGTTCCTTGAGATGAAGACCTAAAGTATCCCTAAGTTAAAAAAGTATGCTTGGACCTGCCTCTACAGAATGTTCCAGGCTTTGCTAACTCCCCATGGGAGGCCTTACCTTCTTGGGTTGGAGCGGGGGAGGGGGGGAGGCTGGAGGGGCCGGGGGAGGAAAGAGGGGGATCTGTGATTGGTATGTAAAATGAATAAAAAGTCTTAATAAAAAAATAATAAAAAGAAAGAAAGTATGCAGAGGACTTGGCTGGCCAAAGAAATTGAGAAGGAAGAACTGGAGAGAGAGAGAAAAGCACCTTCATTGAGCACAAGAAATAAAGGCTTTAAAGATGAAGACTGTAATGAAATACTACTGAGAATTCACTAAGGAAGTATTGGGTGCTACACAGTATGATTATATTCAAGGTCTAAGATCCTCTTGCCCTCACATAAAAGATTCTTTTTGCATTTTTGCTGAATCTGTGAATGCTTGTTACAAGTTGTAAAATGTTTTCAAATGAATGATGTCACAATTACACAATGAAGGATTCTTACCATTTCCATTTCTCAAATGAGGAATTAGTCTCCTGGAAAAGATAAGTTTCTTTTCCTCAAAAAATACCTGGTATTACAGTTAAGCTAGAACTAGCCTGAAGTTCTGTATCAACACCACATTCGCTGGTAGATGAGGGATATATGAGATCATAGGACTGTTTACATATAATATCTATAGCAGTGGCTCTCAGCCTCCCTAATGCTGGGACCCTTTAATACAGTTCCTTATGTTGTGGTAACCACCAACGATAAAATTATTTTCATTGCTACTTTATAACTGTAATTTTGCTACTGTTATGAATCACAATGTAAATATATGTTTTCCAATGGTCTTGGGAGACCTCTGTGAAAGGGTCATTTGACCTCAAAGGAGTCTCAATTTACAGGTTGAAACCACTTATTTATAGCAATATATGTGCACTAGAATGCATCTGTATAGTGCTATATGTGTTTGTGTGCACTCAAGCACATGCATGTGCACCTGCATTTCCTCCAACTTAGATAAAAGTTAAAGTAACATTCAGCTTGCAAAGACAGTGGCCACATTTCCTAGAAGAGAAGAGGATGTGGTCCTATACTGTGTTAAGGTGATTGATGGGAGGGAAGAGACTGACAGAAGGAACCAATAGCTGCAGAGAGTTGACAGTGAGTGGGGTTGTCTTCCAGCATCAGTCATCATGAGAACTGGTCTCTTCACACGCAGAAGTTTATAGAAGACAGGCTTAATATCCCCTCAGTATGAAGGCGCTTCAGCCTCATATCAAGGTTTCTAGGCACATCACCATAGTGAAAACAAGTGAAGCTGCAGCAACATCTACAAAGAGAAAAATAGAAAAAGTTAAAGTAGAGGTATTAGTCATTCTCCACCTTCTTTTCTTACATTATTCATATTAAATTTATTTATTTCTATATCAGTATTGTATTTACATCATTTTCACCTCTCCCTTTCCTCCTCCAAATCCTTCCGAGTACTTGCCAACTCCCTTTCAAACTCATGACTTCTGTGATTATTGTTGTTGTTGGTGGTGGTGGTGATGTGTGTGTGTGTGTGTGTGTGTGTGTGCACATGCACATGTGCATGAAAATATAAACTACTGTTTTCATTTAGGATTACTCATCTGCACATGCATTTAGAGCTCACCAGTTAGATTTGGGTGACATATCAGGCAACTCTTCATTAGAGATAATTGATTTATTCTCTCTGCCTCTCTGCTGCCTCTCTTTGTGTGTCTCTCTCTCCTCTGTCTTCCTCCACCTTCTCTGGTAGCAGACATTGATTTCCTGTAGCTCTTCATCTTCATCATATGGGTGAGGTCTTCAGAAATTTATCCCATCCATGTTGGCATGTGAACTAGTGTGGTTATTATACAAGTCTTATTAAGGTGACCCTGTTGTTGAGATTTCCTGGGTGCAACTTCCCGGTCATGTCTAAATGACAATATCTCTCAGCAGAGAACTATGGTCTTCTGTCTCTAACATACTTTTTGTACCTTCTTCCATAATCCTCCCTGAACCTTAGGTGTAGGGTTTTGTTATAGATGCATCTCTTGGGGCTGAGCGTTTCAGCATCACTTATTCTCTGTATTTTACTAATGGGTGAGAGATTAGTAATAAGGAAATAACCCACTTTACATGACTTCCTGTTTCAACATCTGTAAATCCATATAATCCAGGCCCCAATGTGGGTTTGTTTGTGGGGAATGTAGGAGATGTAAGATTCG
Organism: Peromyscus californicus insignis; assembly: GCF_007827085.1. NCBI lineage: Eukaryota > Metazoa > Chordata > Mammalia > Rodentia > Cricetidae > Peromyscus > Peromyscus californicus. Next base: position 28,696,190 of record NW_026294503.1, read on the forward strand.
GAAGTATTGTCTCTACACTTCCAGTAGCTTTGTGATATAGGTCATGTTTCCTCTGCTATGCCTCAAATAACATGAACACTGAGAAAGTGTGATGAACCAAGAGCAGCCCAGATACTCCAAGATACAATAAAAAGCTACGAAAATTACACACAATGGCCGGCTGATAATATGCCAGGCAATATTTCCCAGCATTTGTTAGTTCTATGAGTGGCTGATTACAGACAGGCTTTCATTGATGAAATATTTGGGATACAATCCAGACACAAGGTATTCTTATATTAGGGAGTTTCTTTTTTTGAAGTCATGAAAATGCACTCAAATTTATTGTGATGGTCATTACACAACTCTATGAATGAACTAAGAATCACTGGATTATACATGTTAAAGCGGTGAAGTTTATGATATTTTAATCTAAATGAAACTATTTTCCAAAAAAATCTTATATTTAAAAAACAAGTTAATTGTTTTTATTCCATACTTTCCAAATGTCTTTGACCACAGTACTTTTTTTCCTTTTAAATAATAAGTTGTTTTGTATCCTGTTGAATAGAGATTTGGCAAATAGAGCCAGTGAGTAAACATGGGTTCAAATAGTGGCTGTGTCTTTTTCTAAGTGGTTGCCCTAGAGACTCACAGCTGAGTGAGCTTTGGCAAGTCATTCAGCTCTCTGAAGCTCATGGTAATTGTGACACATCTCACCAATCACTGAAAAGATGAAATGAGATAACAAATGAAGTATTGAATTATTAATCGCAATACTTGGCAGTAAGAGCCTACAAACATCAGCTGACTCTGATTTGCTGTGCTGAAAGAATAAAAATAAAAACAAAGTAACAAAAGGGAGTTCTCATGATGATAAAGACTCCCAGGTCATACTTTGTGAAGCATCAAACAGCAGGCACAGTGAGACTATGTGTCACTGTTTACTGTCTACTTCTGGGTGACAGGTGTTTTGGTAAAAAAATGTTTAAGTAACTCAGCAGATGTCCTTGAATTCTTCCAGGCGTATTTTTGACTATGGCAGTCAAAAAATCAAGGCTCTGCATTAGGCTTCCTCCAGTAGCAACATCCTGGAAAGCTAAATCTTCTCTTAGAATACTTTTCCAGGGAATATAAATAATTTTCTGGGAATGCTGAATAGGAATTCTATGACAATGAATTGAAACATTAAGGCTAGGTCTGGTAGTGTTGCTTAACATTAATTTTTTGGTGTGTGCAATTGGAAAAGATCAAAAGAAAGGTTTTTGTTAAGGAAGTTCACGTAGCCTGACAGGTTCCAGTTTGAAAGGATGTGTGATTTCCACCCATTTTTCACTTTGATAACCATTTCATCTGATGTGTTAATTTACTTATTTATTAGTGACATGATCTCACTCTATTAGTCTGTAGCTTTGGGGCTCAAGTGCTCCTCCAGCATCAGTATCCTAAGTAGATGTAACCACCGGCACAAACCACCACACCTGGTTCTTTCACTTTTAAAACATGTGAATGCATGATCTTTTAACCAGCAAGAAAATATTTTTCCATTAACTTAAAAACAGAATCTCCTTATGAGAGGGAAGTCCAAGTCAACTATGTACTTGGAAATTATCATGCATTTACCAGACTTCTGACCAGACTGGAAATCCCTAACTGATCTTTCAACTATACGTACAACTTTGGCTTTGACCAAAAAAAAAAAAAGTAAGCCAGCTTTCTGGGAAGGGTTATCTTGTCCCAGCTTGAAAGTAGAGCACATTAGTCACTTCATTACCTAAAGTCTAGCAGAGCACTGAGCAAAATAAACACTCTGGTTGGTCCACTTAATTTGACTAGAAATTGTCAGGTCACTGATAACAGTGAGAATCAAAATGAAGAAAGGTTGAATTCAACAGGTGAGACCCTCATGCACTAGTAGCAACTTACACCTTCAAGTGTTTCCAATGAGAAAAGGGTAATTTCTTTTTCTAGACAGGTCTGGAGTCTGGACAAAAATGACTGAGTTTCACAAACTCCCTTTCAACTTTCTTGTAAGGCTACACATGTGACATAGGCGATTCTATAGGCTTCCAATCAACAGAGAGCCATGTCAGATGCAGGAAATGAACTCAAGTCTAAACTAAACTCTGAAAGAGTGCTTCATGCATGGGTGAAGTCTGAAGCTCATCGGTGATGAAAATCTCTCCAGTCTATACAAAAGTCTAAGCACGGGAAATAAGCACTTCTTGGTCTTGACCTAAAAGGTCACTGTGGACTGTTGTTACTACTGTAACAACTTAGATCAGTTCAAAAATGCAATGTCTTAGAGCAAAGAAAGGAAAGTGCATGAGGAGATTCCTATTCATTCAATATTTCTTCATTCTCTGGAGGTGTGATGAGAGTTAATTTGCATACCGACTTTTATGTGTTCATAGTACAGCAGTTTGAATCTGGCACCATCATTGTGTTTTTACAAAGAAACAGAGGACTAAAAAAAATGCAGATTCCAAAGTGAGAAATTATAAATCAGGCTTTTTGTTTCCTGCCTAATATATTCCCAACACCTATTTCTTTTTAGAACAGAGATTTGGGCATTCAGTAGAAGAGGAGACTGTTAATTCTCTCCAAAGACTTTGCATGGAATCTGCTATAGTTTCATTCTGTTGCTGATAGAAAATGCTCTTAAAAAAGTCAAGTTAGACAGGAAAGGCTTTATTTTATCTTATACTTCCAGGTCACAGTCCATCATTGAAGGCAGATGAGAAGAACTCATGACAGGAACCTGAAGGCAGGAGTGACTATTATCCTATGCACAATTACTTCCAAATGGGAAACTCACTCACAGTCATGGGAAAATAGCAGGAAGCATGGGGGATGCTGCTTGCTAGTTGTCTTGCTATCTGGCTCTTGCTTATCTAACTTTCTTACACAGCCTAGGACAATTTATCTAGGAAATGCCATTGCCCACAATGGGGTGTGTCCTCCTATATCAATTAGAATGATCAAGACAATCCCTTGAAGACATTTCAACAATGCAAAATGTTTCATTCAATAGAAACTTTTCTTTCATGGTGATTCTAGGCTGTGTCAAATTGATAATCGATGCTTACTAGGACAGCATCTTTTATTCCTCACAGTCAGAGAACAGTCATGATAAATAACAGTATTAAATGACAGAAATTGTGCTAGGAACTTTATACATGCAATCTCTAATCTCCATTATAAGTCCAGGACATCATCTAGAATTTGCTTCACAGATAGAAAAAGCGTTTTACAGTTTGGAAGGGCCATGGCCATTTGAGAACAGGTAACCTTCCACATTGACCAGTCACATATACATGCTTTCTGTAGGGATGTTCTTCATCAAATTATCCTGTATTCTCTTTACAAATACAGTTATACTACCACTGGGTCTCATAAATAACAATTATTTGCCAACATATATAACTATGATGTCTACTTCTCAAATGACGAATTGAAATCCTGGGAATGTGGTTGCTTTGTAACCAATTGGCTAATTCTCATTGATGGGAATATCACTAAACTGATGTCATCAGTCTAAGGAATTGGTCTAATATTTATATATTTTATACTGACATATCAATTTTTTAAAAATATCAGATATTATTCAAAGAATTTCACTGACAATGGGTAGTGGCATGATTGGAGCCATTCAATTTAGGTCAGCTGGTTTTAAGAAGATTTTTAAGTTGGCCACCAGCTTACTTATGTATTTTTTATGCCAGCACTTACAAATATAATTAAACATAAATTCAATAATATTTTATCCTAACATAAGCCATTTTTTTATAAAACAAATTCTTAAATAGCAATTATCCATTTTATTCATTGTCTCCTTCCCCTTTTGTGCAGAAATACATGGTCTTGAACATCCCGCTGTCTACCACAGAACACCTCAGGCCAGCATTTGCTGCTGATTATTCCATACCATTCCATGGAGAGATACCCAGTGAAAATGGGCTATTTTCCAATGTTTCTGTGGCATTATAAACACAATACAGTGTGGAGGAGTTTTGATTCTTAAATGTGACAGTTTATTTTGGTAAAATTATTACAACTTTTAAAACTCTTTCACTGTGTTCCAAAATCAAGCAACTTTTAATTATCATAATTGCTTTTGTTTTTCAATTACATGTATGCATTTCATAAGAAACATTTCATTTCTGCAGTTAGACAGGTTGAAGCCCCAAAGAGACAAGAAAGAGCTTAGCTGATTCTACCCTACTTTTCTGGCTGCAGCAGAACTCCATGGGTGGGAAAGACGAACTCATTCACCCTAAGGGAAAACAAAGAAACTTCAGAAAAATGAAATCCATAGATCACAGCAGAATCTGTGTAGTTCTCATTTTTGCTCCTTTCCCAGGACCTTTTTAAAGCTTCCCTAAGAGATGTAAAGGTTGAAAAAAGAAAAACAAAAAGATAGACAAAATTTTCTCTGAAATGAGGTGGGGACGTGACTATGTTTGGGAACGTGACTACATTTGGGGTTGGACATTGCAGAATGAAGATCTAGTTAATAATGCTCCTTAATTATTAACTATGTGAATGTGGTGAGGTCATATTATCCTGTTAGATATTCTTTCCTAGTCCGTACAGATGTCTCTTAAGATTGCTGCTTGGAGCAATTAAAAGATTACAGAATATATATATATATATATATATATATATATATATATATATATATATACATATATATATTAAATATAACCAAAAGGTTGTTCAGTTGGTCTCAATATTGCTGCATAGAGTGTACATGTTGCATACTTCATATCTAGGCACGCCCAGGTGAAATGAAGGAATGCAATCCAAACTGAGATCCGTTGATAAAACCAGGTTGTCCAGCATGGGGCTGCAACATTTCTTATTTTGGGTCATTCACACAAATGTACTATTTACTAGAATCATGGTGGTACAAAATAAATCAGGGCTGCTCTAAAATATTTTATAAAATACTTCTACACACTTCAATTGCGTACATGTCAAAGTATAGAAATTACAATCAAGGAATCTGGATACTCGTCCTGCCTTACTGGAAATCAATAATCTTAAGCTGTTTTCATAACCACCTTGAGCTCCTACTTGCTCATTTTCAGAATAAGGTGGTTTTCTTACCCTCTAATCTGGAGAACACATGTTTCATACTTACTCTGAAAATAGAGACATGCTCATTATTCAATGACTGCTCTAACTGCATTTTATCCAATTATCTACCTTATTAAAACATTCCCAACAATCTGTAATTGGTTTCTAAGATCAACAAGCCAAATCTTTAAAATCTAGAGAAACCATATAACTAGCCACCGCCTGGTGCAAATGAGGCCGGGCATTTTTTATTCATGGCAAAAAGCTCATGCTCACCCTCTATCTTCTTTCTCCATCATGTTTAGTCTCCACATTCCCTTACTCATCGCACTCAAAAATTACTTGCTGGCTACGTGGAAAGGATAATTGATTTAATTATTTTATCCTAAACAAATAAAACTAAACATTACAAGATAGAATTACCTGTCGGCATCTTCAAGGCCAGCTGTTCTTCGGCTCTCTATTTAAGTTGAGCTTCAAACAGTGGTTTCATAGACTCATGGAGAGTGTGCTAAGAAGGAATCTGTGGGGGCACCAAGCACAATGTTTTTTGTTTTGTTTTGCAGGAAAGGAGTTGAGGCTCTAAGCAGATCAGTGACTGGCCCTGGTTACTTCCTCATGAGCAGAAGCATCTGAATAAGGAACCAGTACTTTATGGCTTTGGGTGTGTCATCTAGGCAATGACATCTCAGTTCAGTTTTGCCAGCTGTAGGTGTTGCTAGTCTGCATCTTTGCAGGAACCTGAATCTCCCAAGCTGTGTCTAATAACTTTGGGCAAGTTAGCAACAACGTAATTTCTCCCTCTAGAGATCACACAGTAGGGCCCTGATGTTTACTGCTCTATCTGTCCATAGATTCCCATGGAAGTTTTATATCTTTCCATCTATGGTCTCCAACTTTCATAGTTCTCTAAAATATTATTACTGTGGTTAATTTCTTCGTAATCCTTTCCAGTCTTTAATAGTATGTTTACATTATTCATGTTATACTTGAAATTGCATTTTTCCCCTCCATCAGAATGAGAGTTCCATGAAAACAAGGCTTTCTCTCCCTTTTCTTTACAACTTTACCCCCAGTTCCTAGAAAAGTGTCTGGCAGATGGTGGGTGCCTAAGACCTTGCTGTGGAAAAGTGAATGAATAAGCAATGGCTTAGTTTCCAAGTTTTATTTTGCATTCTTAGTAAAGAAGCTTGTTGATTTGGGTACTTCTAAGAAATCTGATTAGCATAATTGAAGCTGTTTAACTATCTTTGAATGTCAGCCCTCTCTTTTCTCATCTCCACTAAATCTGACTTACTCTCTAGTCTCATGTTGCATGGTAGGTTAGTGTATGTGGTCCTGACCCACTATCTTTTCATGTAAAACAAGATTCAGGAGTCAGTACACTTGGTGTAGTGTTTTTCTTACTGAAAGCTTAGCTTTGTTTTGGTAAGCATTTTTGGTTATAGATACTTAGTTTCTATTCTGTGCTGACTAGGATGCTCTGAACTGTGGTTTTCATGACCATGGACGTCTCAACAAATGATGTCATATTAATTACGTTGTCCATTTGAAGCCTAAAATATTGATGGATGCTGGGCCAAAGGTCCCCGTGGAAGCACACTGGTAGAACTTCTTTCCTATTATGACATTTTCGTTTAGCCAAGTCTTTATTTTCTCATCTATTTTCTTCAGAATTTCCTCATGTAAGGGGTTATTATTCACTGCAAGAATATTTTCTTTCATGGTGGCAGAGAAGTATTGAGCTTACAGTTGTGCAAGGGCAAATTCAGAAGCAATCCAAGCCAGGCTATGGCCTCTGTGCAGAGCCAAATCCATCACCCAGAGGAGATGAGACAGTGAGTGATATTCTTTAATTAGTTCTACCCACAAAATGTGGTTTTTCAGGGGCAAAAGGAATTGTTGGTTTCTTTATACAAGTGTCTTCACTTGTCCTTCAGGGATTTTTTTTTTTGGTAGCCTTGAGTGAAATTTTATTTGAAGATTAATCTTTCCTCGGCTTAATTTGACACAAAATTTGAAGCTGATATATTCAGCTTTTTTAAAGACTTCATTTACTTAGACATTCATGAGACTGGAATACAAGGCCCTCAGGAGGTAAAAGGAACACTTCATCATTGTAAGTGGAGCATGTGTGTACTCAGTAGAGTTTCTGACACGTAGTGGAGACCCTCTACATGTTTGTGAGTGAATGAATGAACTAGTAAAGAAATGCAAGAATGACGAAATAACATAAATAAGTCTTATTCTTATATCAGAGGAATATTTGTAATAAAGAATCAATAAAATAATTTTGCTTGTATAATTATCTGGATATATATCAGCTCCCTGACTTAATCTGGGACACCTCAAGAACTCCTTTGGAAATCAATTGAGACCTCCATTATACAGGCACCATAGTTTGCCTTCTTCTCCTACCCTATCCTGCTCTTTTTAGATAGTTTTATTTTTTTCTGAGTTTAACTCTTGTCATGCCCCCTTTTTCCAACTGCATTCTCTCTTTTAAAATTGCTGTTATTACATATATATGTGTGCAACATATATACATACATATGTAACACACACACGTGCATGCATGCGTGCACACACACACACACACACACACACACACACACACACACACACACACATGTATGTAAAACCTACTTAGTTCATTTAGTTTTGCTTGTATTTACATGTGTCCAAGGATGACCACTTGGGATTGGACAATCGATGTGGGAGTTTTTCCCTGGAGGGAATTGTTTCTCCCTCTCCCTCTCTTAGCAGACATTGACCACCTCTCTCTCTCTCTCTCTCTCTCTCTCTCTCTCTCTCTCTCTCTCTGGTAAGATTAAGATGAAAACCTATATCATGAAGGGGTGTTGGATTTTGTCAAATGCCTTTTCTGCATCCAGTGAGATGATCATATGGTTTTTTTCTTTGAGTTTGTTTATATGGTGCATTACATTGATGCCAAATGAATGGAAACACATGTACTATGAACCAATGGCTGAGGGGTCCCCACTGGATCAGGCCCTCCGAATGGGTGAGACAGTTGATTGGCTTGATCTGTTTGGGAGGCATCCAGGCAGTGGGACCAGATCTTGTGCTTATTGCATGAGTTGGCTGTTTGAAACCTGGGGCCTATGCAGGATTGTTTGGCTCGGCCTGGGAGGAGGGGACTAGAACTACCTGGACTGAGTCTACCAGGTTGACCTCAGTCTGTGGGGAAGGCTTTGCCCTGGAGGAGATGGGAATGGGGGAGGGGGTTGGGGGGAAGGTGAGGGGGACGGGAGGGGGGAGAACAAGGGAATCCGTGGCTGATATGTAGAACTGAATTGTATTGCAAAATAAATTAAAATAAATTAAAAAAAAGATGAAAACCTAAAGTTAATGTTGATAATTCTTTTTTTTATTAAATTTTTAAAATTTATTTTACATACCAACCACAGTTTCCCTTCCTTCTTCTCCTCCCATTCCCTCTCCCCACCTCTTTTCTACTCACCCCCATCAACTCTTCAGAAAGAGTAAGGCCTCCCATGGGAGTCAACAAAGCATGACATACCAAGTTGAAGCAGGACCAAGCCCCTCCCCCTGCATCAAGGCTGAATGAGGCATCCCACCATAGGGAATAGGTTCCAAAAAACCAGCTCATGCACCATGGACAGATCCTGTTCCCACTGTTAGGGGTCCCACAAACAGACCAAGCTACACAACTGTCACCCACATGCAGAGGGCCTAGGTCAGTCCCATACAGTCTTCCTAACTGTCAGTCTATACCCAGAAGCTTGGGTCAGCTGTCTCTGTGGGTTTCCCTGTCATGATCTTGACCCCCCCCCTTCCTCTTTGCTCATATAATTCCTCCTACCTTTCTTTAACTGGACTACTGGAGCTCAAGTGCTTGGTTGTGGATCCCTGCATCTTCTTCCATCAGTTACTGGATGAAGGTTCTATGATGACAATTAGGGTAGTCACCAATCTGATTACAGGAAAAGGCCAGTTCAGGCACTCTCTCCACTATTGCTAAGAGTTTTATCTGGAGTCATCCTTGTATATTCCCGGGAGTTTCCCTGTCACCAGGTTTCTCCCTAAAACCATAACAGCCCCCTCTATCAAGATGCCTCTTTCATTGCTCTCCTTGTCCATCCCTCCCCCAACTCAGCCATCCCAGATCCCTCATGTTCCCATCCATCTACCATCCTTTCCCCTCTACCCACCCCCACTTCACCCACCACGTGTATCTTTTATTCTATGGATGGAACCATATGAAATTTGTCTTGTCCCTATTAGCATGGTAACTGGTGTTGTCACTATGCTTATTCAGAAAACCATATTCCTGAGAGTTTATGAGTGAATTTGCTCTCATCTAGGGGGGATGACTGATCAACAGGTATTCTGGACCTCTGGCCCTTAAAATCTCTCTGGCCCCTCTTCCACAATTTTTATTGAGCCTTTGGTGTGGAGGTTGTGTGGCAGATGTATCAGTTGGTGTTGGGTACTCCACAGTCACTTATTCTCGGCATTTTGACCAATTGAGTATCTCTATAATACCCTCAATCTATTACAAAAGGAGTAGATGAGGGATGAGAGATACCCTTATCTGTGTGTATAAGGAAATGTATTTAGAAAACAGAAATTATATTGGTTAAGGGAACTGGAAGTAGTAGGTTCTTCTTTTAGGTTCATGACTTTTCCAGCCATGGATGGGTTTTTGGCTAGGTTTATAGTATCAGGTATAAACTTCCTCTTGTTGAGCAGCCTTAAGTCTAATTAGAAAGCTCTTTGTTACCCCCAAGATAAAATTGCCACTATTGTCCCCTGCAAAATCTTGTCTGGCCTGACATCACTGCACTTTATGAAAACCTACAAGCTTTGCAACTTGGTAGGACTACCAATTACTCCTTTCCAATGACAGCTTGTATAGCACCTTCTGATTGTATGAGAGCCAGTCATCAGGAAAGAGGCTTTCAGGTCAGTTCCAGGCTTAATTCTTCATAGTTCCATGTCTGAAGTAGATGTATCTTCAGTAACATGGCCTTACTTTCAAATTCTGGGAGGCAATCTAAAACACTGGCCATAGCTTTATATTGCTTGAGGGGTCTCTTGGATTCCCCCCAACCAATAACTCAGGAGAAGGATTTTCTTGCCTGGTTATTGGAGTTTTGTTAGAGAATCCACAGTTTTGTGTAGGATATTGTCACTCCAAATGGAACGACTTTATTAAACTGTATCCACATACAAGAACACTCTATGTAATTCCAGAAAACATAAAATGATCCCTACATCTTTTCAAACCTTCTTGGTGTTACTTTTCTTTTCTCCCTCCATCTCCACCTACATTGTTGCCATTCTAACCCTCTCCTTGGTTAAACTCCCCATTTCTGAGTTCATTGCACAAGTCCTGCTCAACTCTTTTTATGGAGGCAAGTCTCAGATTAGTATCCTGATAAAACTCCACCATATGAATCACTGCGACCAAATATGCCACAAGGAAGCCAAACTTAAAGCACCATCTGAGACTCACTTTCCTCACTTCTTAATAAATAAACAACTCTACTTACCCTAAAAGACTATCACAAGAATTACAAGTGTAGAAAAGAAATGTCCCCATTGGTCTTTTGTTGATATTAATCAGTGTACGTGTCTTTTCTCATAACCTTGGATGCACCCTAGCTCTTCTACCACAAAAGAAATGGTCACACATAATAGCGTGACAGAAAACTGAAAATGGCACTTTGGATATTTTTGGTTTTTTTTTTTAAACCCAAAGAGTGATAACATGAGGAAAGGTCAGGATGATCAAGGGTCAGGTCATTTCATGTGGACTCTGCAAATATAGCCTGAAAGCTTCTGTTTTGCAGAGTATGCTTGCATTGAGTTCAGGTTTCTTTCTTTCGTAAACATGAGCAAAAGGAAAAAAGAATCCTTCTTTGTCTCTTTGAGAGCACTGCAAACATTTTTTTTTCTCTTTTTTCCGGGGATTTGGAACAGCTTCAGCAGCAGAGAAACAAATTGGTTACCTTAACAGTAGTGATTGTGAAAGTTTTTTCTAAGAATCATTTGGTCTCTCTGTACGACTGTGTCCTCAAACATCTGGGTCTGTATTGGAAGAAAATCCACCAGGCTTTAAGGAAAAGTGAATACTCTCTAAGACCTTCCTCCCTCTTCTCTGAGAGATGCAAAGACGATTATTGACCTTCCATTGCATAATGAACACCATTTTATACATTTGGCCCTGGGAGGGGGAGTCTAATGTGTAGAAGTGGATTCTAGGCACTGTGCTGTGCTGCATCTCTGTGCTTCCATTTCTCTCCCTATAATGTAGCAGTAGTTACTATTTTATAATAGAAGGGTAAAGAAGTTTGTTTATATATAAGATAAACACAAATTAATTCAAATATGCATCCCATTTTTAGTGGCTTCCTGATGCCAAAAGAAGAAAAAGGAGGAGGAGAAGGATGAGGCTGTGGAAGAGGAGGAAGAAGAGGAGGGAAAAAAGGGAGAGAAGAGATCAAACTACTTCAGGACACAGGTCTGGTGTTCTTAGAACCAAGAGGTGGGGTGAATGTGTGTCTAGAGTAACAGTAAGAGGAAAAGGAGAAACAAGGAGAGGGAGAAAGGTAAGAAGAGGAAGAGAATAGGAGGGGAGGAAAAATTATTTAAGGACATGGATCTGTGATCTTGGAGCCAGTGGATTGTGTTAGTGTACATTTGGATGGAGAAGGAGACAGGAAAAGGAAAAGGGAGGGGAAGAATTGGAGTTACCAGTTAATGAGACTTTCTTATACTAGAATATTATATTTGGTTGGAGTTACCTATTGAAATAATGCTTCACAAAAAAGAATAAACTCAAATGAAAAAACTATGAACAAATAACAATCACTCCCATGGCCACACTATCATTTGACTATTGCATGCTGAACTCAATATGGTGGCTGCACTTCTGGCTTTGGGGTCTGCTAGATTGGAGGCAAGAGATGGGGTCAATGCATGTTTTGGTTTTGTGTGTTTGAGGCCTAGGATAAAAGATGCAGAGCCACCTGGAGCATCTGTTTCTCAACAAGGAAACTCAGTAAGTTACACTGTAATTCTATAATACCTGCTGTTATTATTCATCATATCCTATCTGTGTACACATAGAAATTATCTCTTTAACCTTGAGACTTTGAGGGGTAGGGGGTCTTCTTTATCTCTGAATGCAATGCTTCAGAAATTTCTTTGCAAGCTGAAGGCACTCAATATACACCTTTTGGTCAACAGACTAAATAGTTGAAAAAAATCTGCATGAATCAGCACCAATAAGTTCTGAATGGACTGTACTCAAGTGATGAATAGTTGAGCTACAATTTATAATTAGGACAGACTCAACCTGCTTGGACAGTTGCTGAATCTTTGAAGCTGCTATTATGCAGTACAAATGGCAAACAGCCCTTTCATGCCACCGTTGGCTTTCTGCATTGGTGGCTTGGACCACTGATCTGAGCTAGGATATTTTTTTTTACATTCACTCCTAAGAAGACATTTAAATAATTGAGAGAATTCAGTGAATGTCCACAGAGGACTCTGAGCTTTTCAAAACATGACATTTGGAGTTATTAAAAAGAAGGAGTTATCTACAATGTTAAACAAGGAAATGTTCCAATGATTCAATCACTTATCCTGTGGAGAGAATTCCAAAAACTACTCCACTGCAGCAGAAAGAAGGCAATGAAACTGACTTATGGAGGCACTGCTCTAAAGGACCGTGTTGGGAAGTGTCCACAGGATTATTGAAGATACCAGTTATACTTACATCTTCAGTTTTAAAACATGAATGGTGCTGGGAATGTTGTTGACATTCTCTGAATATAACATTTCTTCTTGGCAAAATGGAGGTAATAAAATCTAAATGCTACGTTGATAACAAATGTATGTACTGACAATAAGATTTCCCCTCTACTGCCTCATTTCCCTTTCTCCTTCCTTTCTTTTCTTTTCTTTCTTTCTTTCTTTCTTTCTTTCTTTCTTTCTTTCTACTTATCGATGCTCTTTTTTTTTATCTTCCTTTCCCCCTGGTTTTTCTCTTTCTCATTTGGATATAAAATCATTTGAAATTAGCTTTTGTGAAAGTACAGATATTACTACCGTCACCTCCTGAACATCTATTTAACCATTATCTTAGTTTGCCAAAGAAATACAATTTTTTTGCCAACTATCAGTTTATTAACTACATAAAATCTATTAACATTATGATGTGTGTAAATGGTACTAATTTATTAAGTGATCTGCATCCAATTTCATTTTGACCAGAAATAAGTTACATATGTTACTTAGTCCTTATGAGTCCTCATTTCCTATAGGATATCAATATTTATAGTTATTGAAGGCCTATAAATCTATTCTTCAATATCTTTCTATTTAATTATTGATATTCTTTTATTTATTAATCCAGTCATCTTTCTACCACAAGCACTCCTTGTACCATCCATGAAGTTAATATTTATAATAAACACATAGTTATTCATGTAAATTTGGGGATTTAGATAAGCCATTGATACTAGCAAACGAGGGAGTCAGCATCAGTGAGTGGCAGTTACATGTATAACAGAGTATATCATTTAACCAAATAAAACTGATTCAGAGGAATAAGCATATAAACATACTTTGAGCTAATCTCCAAATCCAAAATTTCAGATTCACTAAATAAGTGAGAGTTAATATCTGTACCCAGTCAGAAAGTATTTTAAATCACAAGATCTTCTACCATATTTAAATGTATTTTATATAAATCTACCTACACATAGGAGAAAGCATATATCCTAAATACTATTGGAGTCAATCTTATTTATTTTTCATTAAGTATGAGCAATACAAAAACATCTATATTTTCTAAACTACAGGTTTTTTTATCTCAGTTGTCTACTTGCAGCCTCTAAACCAACCCATTCTTCTTTTATTTCCTCTTCTATTCTTTCTATTCTCCCTGCAGACTATGTGGATTTTTCTTCTGGGGACCACAGCCCCCTAATTGGTTGCCCTGACCTAGAGTCATGCTCCTTCAGTTCCATTCAACTTCCAATCTGGTCATCCTTAAAGTGCAAAATTGACCATCAAATTGAGGCCAAGGTTTCAATTTCCCTGACAACAAATAACACATCACTTAGCATAACACACATTGCTGTTCCATCTTCACTTAAATCTGTTTCTCACCATCAAACCAGCACATAAAGATAGTGAGGAACTGAATTTTATTCCCATTCCTGGAACTTCAACATACCTGTGTGTGTTTCCACACTTCTTTGCCCTATAGAAAACATCCTTTCCTCCATGGACTCAGCTGAACCCACGATAATCACTGGATCAGGATTTTCTCCTCCAGAAATCCAATCCAAATCAGATTTCACCACATACCTCTGCTCAGTCATTAGTGCTTATGGCAAAGTACCTTTTCTTGTTTCAAGGATCATTTTGCTTCACTTACTGATTCCAAACGCTATATACTTGATGAGAAAATATTTCTATCATTCATGTTATACTTGGAACAGCTGATTACAAAGGTCCATGATCCCAGCATCATGCACAAATTAGCTAGGCATTAAACAGACATTTGTGGAATCAACAGTGTGAGTAAAATTTTTAAATCAACAGTAAGTTGGTTGTTGTTGCACATTAAAAAAAATTCAAATGAGAAAGGAAAATTACCATACAGGTTTATTTGTCTTAGTGCATTGTTTCCCTGTCATATTATGTCAGAGATCAAAAGACAGCTGTTTTTCTTTCTGAAAATTCAAAGTAGCTTTGTTTTTACTGCTTTCATGTCCCTTGTATTAAAGGGAGCTTTAGTGGTTGACTTTAATATATCTTGATTGTCTCCACATTCATATCCCTTGATACCTTACTTTCACCACAAGTCAGCATGATCAAAATCTCTCCTTAATTATCTTCCTACCTACTGTAATAGCTATTGCTGGGAATGTGTCACTGGCTCAAATGATTACTATGGTGGTAACGGCACACATTCCCACGAGGCAGGGTGGTGTGATGGACTTCAAAGGGTCTAAGCCAAGTGGTGATGTATATTGTAGTCCAATTAAAGCATAATTACAGTGGCATGCTATATTCTGATTTCTGTTTGTGTCACAGATAATCTATCTGTATATTATATACTGTTACCTCAACAGAAGTTCCCAGGTCACACCAGCAGAGCAGAGCTCAAACTCCTCTAGTACACACACATGTGAAACAACACCAGGTGTTTAGTGGGGACCAGACTCCCTGACATAAACATGTAGTAAGTCAGGCTCAATGTTAAGTCTTATGTGTAATATCTCATTGATCCCTAGAGGCAGGTGCTACAATTCTCAGGTACCATATGGCATGATAAACTTCAGGAACACTCTATGTTATGCTCAAAGTAATGAGATCTAGCATCCATTAAGACTGCATCATGACCTTGGCTCAATTTCAACACTGCAGTATCTATTCAGGACCTGCAGCAGAGAGAGGAAGAGAGAGAGAGAGAGAGAGAGAGAGAGAGAGAGAGAGAGAGAGAGAGAGAGAGAGAGAGAGAGAGAGAGAGAGAGAATAATCATTTAACCTAAAAATGAAATCATGGCTAAATTGCTTCTCTCTCTCTCCCTCCCCAGGTGTGATTTAAGACCTCATGTTGTGATTCTAGCCACTCCAACAGCTATCAAGGTTCCTGAAAATAAATTTTGGGTTCATCACTCTCCACCAAAGCCTTGGAGGAAAACAAAGAAAAGAAACAAAACCGAAAGGAGAAGCCTAGTAGATAGATACTTTTGTGTGTCTCTTGAAAGATTCTAATAGAGTTTGGTTTGGGAATTTTAATGGTCCTCTGTTCTGGCTTCTGCTATCTCTGCCTAGGGCTTGTAAAGTTATACTTCTTGCCAACTGGTGTCTGGTCCTAGTAGGATAAAATTTTTCTTTTACTCAAAGGACTCCAATTTCACATCTCTGAGAATCCTCTTCTACTTTAACTCCTCCCTCATATCACTTCCCATGCAAAGGTTTTCCTTTCTTCCAGACACATATAATCACTGATACAAGTTTGAGGACCTTCACTGCAAAGGCACCCCAACTTGCCACACTGGATATCCCAGGAGGAAGCAGGAAGAAGCTAGATTCATCCATTGCCCTTTCAAATGGAGAAATGATAACTGAGGATAGAAATGAGACAGGAATATTAGTTACAATAACCTTGATTTACATTTTTGGCCACAAAAGTCAAAAAAAAAATTTGATCCCTCTGCCCTAGGATTAATGCCCAAAATGTTAGAATTGTTTGGGGACTCTGATCCCTGATGAATTCTTAAGTGATTGATTCTAGGGTTACCCCTTCAAAAGTGTGAATGTTATAATAGCCATTAGAGAAAGTTATTTCTCTGGCACAGTTGGTGACCTAATAATGCAAGTTACCCAAAATATAAAAGTATTAATATAATTGGGTCACTCACTGACCTAGAGACCACTCCTCAGGTTCACCTTAAGCCATGCTCAACAGGTAGGCAGAGTAATTATCCAAATGTTAGTGAAATATTACACTGTTCTTTTCCAGAATTCTCACTCAGATACACTATTCCTGGGAAGACCTGAGCAAACATCTACTCACTCCAGATAGGGAACTGATGACAGACCAAAATTCAGATAAAAAACACAACTTGGTAAATCAATGAGTTTTATTGGGATTAATTACAGGAATATGCATGAGGGTTTATGTAACAAGTCTTTCTCTGTCCTGCCAGCTCCTAAATGATGACATGGAGACTTACTGTTAATTATGAAAGCTCAGCCTTAGCTTAGGCTTGTCCCACTAGCTCTTATAACATAAATTAACCCATTTATTTTAATCTACCTCCTGTTGCAAGGCTCATCGCCTCATCTCTCCGTACTATTCATGCTGCTTCCTCTGGGTCTGGCTGGTGACCCTGCCTTCTTCTTCCCAGAATTCTTTCTCTGTCTGGAAGTCCTGCCTTCACCTTCAGCTTAGCTAATGGCCATTCAGCTTTTTATTACACCAGTTACAGCAATACATTTTCACACAGCATACAACATTTCTCCCTTTTTGTCTAAATAAAAAGGAGAGGTTTTAACTCTAATACAGTAAAATTATATACAATAAGAATAATTATCAAGTTAGAATTACATTCACAATGTCCAGTTCATTTGTATTTGTCAAATTTGAAGAAATTGCTCTAGTATCTATCTTACCTTGATTAGTCCAAAGTTTTATACCTAAACCATTTTCTATCTTAACTTATATTACCATCCTAAAATCACCTTTTTAGACCTTAAAGCATTTTTCAACCTTACACACTTTACATCTTTAATGTAAGTTGTTTTCTGAATTTGGTATCAAATAAAACTGTGTAACTATTTAGTCTTCAATCCCCATCAGAGAGCCAAGAAGATAAAATATTACTTGAGTAAACAGGAAGTGGAAAGAGAGCAAATTCCAAAACTATAAGAAATGACAGAAACAACTATTTGTAGTTTGACTTTTTCATTAGGACTGTTGACTCCCCAGTAAAGATGTGGAGACTTACTACTAATTATGAAAGCTCAGTCAATAACTTAGGCTTGTTTCTAACTAGCTCTTAGAACTTAAATTAACCCATATCTTTTAATCTACACTCTTTTATGTTGCTCAGTTACCTATACACTATACTGCCCATGCTTCCTCTGCATCTCCTGGCATCTCTGCCCTTCTTCTTCCCAGCATCCTATGTGCCTAGAAATCCTGCCTAGCTATTGGCTATTCAGCTTTTTATTAAACCAATCAGAGTAATATATCTTCACAATGTACAAAAAGATTATTCCACAACAGGTTTACTTACAAGAGTAGAAATAGCTCAAGACAGCTGTTTCACCAAAGCCCACCCCACCAAGAGTGACATCTCACAAATGTTGGAAACTTGGAGCACAATGCACACAGCCTACAGTCAGCTCAATAGGTTAATGTCAATTGCTGATGACTCAGTTGATCAGAGTTTTAGCTAAGCAGATCACCTGGTCTTTGTTTCTTCTAGGCCGTTCTGCTACTATGTCTTTCAGGCTGCTTGGCTGCTCTCTGCTTCTTCTAGGCAGCTGGGCTCATCTAAGAGTGACTCTCCGCAGTCTTTATTTCTTATATACTCTTGGGAAGGAAGGGACGTAGTGAATCTAATCAGTTTTAGGGACTTTCTGAAGCTATTTTTGTGGTGATGTATTGTGTCCCCCAATATACTGTCTCCCAATAAAATTTGCCTGGAGATCAGAGGAAAAAGCCAGCCATTATATAGAAGTCAGGCAATGGTAGCACATGCCTTTAATCCTATCACTTGGCAGGCAGAGATCTGTCTGGATCTGTGAGTTCAAGGCCACACTGGGAGCAGAGCCAGGCATGGTGGCACATGCCTTAAATTCCAACACTAGTTAATCATGGAGGTCTGGAAGTCTGTACAGACAGATAGGAAGTTACAGAGCTGGGCAGGAAGAGGAAGTGATGTAGGTGGACAGAGAGAGCAAATCAGATGGCAGAACAGCAAGGCATATAGGTCTGGGTAGATAAGAAGTAGCTCGACTTTGGAAGCTGCAGAGGTGGTGAGGTGAGGTTAGCTGTGGCTTTCTCTATTTCCCTGATCGCTCAGGTTTTCACCTCTGTATCTGGTTCTGTGTTTTTTATTTAATAAGACTGTTTAGAAATTCATCTACATATTTTGAGTTGTTACTTCCAGTCATAATGAGCTTCCCTGAATGATGGAATGTTTCAATCTCTGAGGGAACAGTTGCTCCACACCACCATCTCCTGATGTAGTCCCTGTGAGTGACCCTGAGGTTTCCTTAGGTCAGTCCAACTATCTGAGTGGTATAACAGTTCCTTTTTCTTCTCATCTATTTTTTGGATGCTGGGATGAGCCTAAGTGTGCCTTCTTTAGTACTTTGGCCTCTCTTATTCTTCCTCTAATGTTTCTCTTTCTGCCATGTGGCTGACTTCCATGCTGATTTAATACAAATAGCATGGCTTCTTTCGTCTTCATATCCATCTTCCTCCTCCAGGCTGATGCCCAGATTTTAACAGCTTGCCTGCCCTGGGATTACTTCTTTTAAACCCTCATAAAAATGTTGTGGCCTTTCACAAGTTTCCTTATATTCTAGACAGAACAGGAACTAATGCCTTTATTACTGATCTGCATAGAATTTGCACTAATATGTACCTACTAGAGCTCATATGTCTGTGTATGGACATATTTATACATGCAACTTGTGAAATACATGCCTATTTGTGCCTATATAGCAAGAACAGTGACCAACAGACTGCAGCCTTGATAATATTTTACAATTCACTTCCATTTTCTTTAGTTTCCAAAGGCTACAAACTAAGAGTGCTATCTAGCCTTCCACTTTCCTCAGGTTTAATGGCACATTGACCCTTTTCTTGAACTGTGTCCATTCTACAAGAAGCAAATTGACCGGTAACTGTTGGGCCGCTAAAGTAATGGGACAAAACCACATGTTGATTCATCTCTTCTTGTGTCTTAATTCATACAGAACTAAAGCAGGGGATGAAGGACTTCAGTGGATATGTGAAGGAGGGCTTTGAGGCTACCAGGGACAGGTTTTTTTGTTTTTTTGTTTTTTTAATTTTTTTTGCTCTAATATCTAGGTAATCCCTTTCAAAAACAAACAAAACCCACAAAAAAACAAACAAACAAACAACAACAACAATGTCAACAAAAAGAAACCAGTTGGTTCACTGGGGTTATGACCAAGGAATTAGGAACTGGAAAAATATGAGTTTATATCCAGAGTCCCTCATTTAAAAGTTGTACATATTTAAATATGTTCTAGGGTCTAGTTTTATCATTAACGAAATGAAAATGATATTAATACCTAAGCTATAAGGTTCTGGAAAGGGTTAGAGATAATGCATAGATGAGATTATGCATAGAAAGCTGTTTACCATATACCCATATACCCGCCTTTTTCTCAGAACTCAGTCAACGTGTCTACTGTTATTGTTGTTACTCTAACTTCCTCTTCTTACCCTCCCCTAATCTCATCTTTTCTCATGCACGCATATACACTCTCCCTTGCCCTTTGTCTCACCCCAGACTTTCAAATATGTTTGAGGGTGCTCTCCTACAGTGGAAGAAGTGAGTTAATCCACCGACTGTCTGCAGATTACCTCTGAAATTCAGTCCACCCCCAATCTTTAAATTTCAACCAGATTCACATTTCAAATACTGAGCCATGTCTGACAATTCTCCTGGGGGTAGCTATAATATGAACTTGAACATGAGTTCTGAACTCTTCTCAAGGTTTCTTAGTTATCACAACGTACCTGACTTAAGAATATATAGGGTGCTGTAGGTGAGCAGTATCAAACCTTCAGAGTTATGGGCATAAAACTAGGTTAAGTTGCATGGAAGAGAGCTCTGAATGAGATCCTATCACTTCCTGTCTGTCGGAGAGTCTATCAACACCAGAGTGGTCTCTGTAGCAGTGTTTGGGTCTCACAGTATTTCAACAGCCCCCATGCAGGATCCTGTTAATGTCCCAAAAGCAAAGGGACAAGATTCAGGAGAATATAAACCTGCTGAAGCGATGAAAGGTTGATTTAACACATTTAAGGAGCAGAAGAATGGATAACAGGCAGAGAGGGGGGAGATAAAAGAGAAAGACATAGGAAGTTGGAGAAGAGGCAGCTTGACACAGGTAGTATGCAAATACTTGGTAGAGCAGAACTATTTTCTAGGTATTTCCTATCGGTTAAGAACTTTCCTTTTCCCTTGTGAAGCTGTACCTTCTTAAAAATTCCAAATGCTTAATGAATTCTCATAAATGCTCTTAAGAGACAATGATTCTCAGTTTCTAGAGAATTATAGCAGCAATTGGAAAATTTCAGACTTGATGAGTTTTCAGATATCCCAAATTTACAGTAAAACTAAAGTTTTCTGGAAACAAGTGACTCTTTCATTGCTTAGTACTTGGTGTTATAAGATGTGTTTTCAAACCTAATGCATCTCTCATATTTCCTAAATGCTTGGGATGATGGCAGAGATTCCATTCAATAATTTGAGTCATTATCAATTCATGAACATGTTCATTATTACCATCAATTTTAATATATATTCATATTTATGCAAATGTAATATATGCTGTGTTAGGACTTCATATGTTTGTTTTTAACTGATTTTTTCCTTTGCTTCTCAGAAAGACTCTAAGTGTTTATACATTGTTCTGGATAGTATGTGCACCTGAATGCCTGTCTGCTAGAGGAAACAAGATCAAGAAACCTGAGTTTATTTTCATTGCAAAGCTCCGTTGAACATTTACTGTAGATCAAGTAAATAAGAATAATTTGGGATACAGAAATGAGTTGTCCCAACCAGCTCCCAAGCTGAGGAGAAAGAAACAGACATCTGTCAAATCTACCGGGATGCAAGGTACTGGGGATCCAAGTAATAGTGGAGATAAAGTGTTTTTACAGGGTTCTTAGACGCAGAGAAATGAAAGAGAGGAGTGTAGGTTGTATAAGAAAAGAGAGAATGCTCCTATGGGAGAAACTATAGTTTTTTAAGCCAATTCCAGTCCATTTTTTTTTTTTGGTCATAATGAAATGGGGAATCCAGAATAGCCAAGCATTCACGTTTAAATTGTAATTTTCTCATCTTAAAAATATTTGTCAGCTCTTTATCAAGGGCTTCCTCTTTTAAGACCCCTGGGTATTAATGAAAATAAAGTGGAAAAGATTCTTAATTATGCCTGCAAGGTCAAGACATATGTTCCATCTGAGCTGAACCTGAACAGCTGAAGAAATGGAGAATTCTATTCTGTAGACTTAACGCCCTCTGTCTGGTACAACATATGTTTTATTCATCTGGATGTCTGTCTCTTGCTTCCTTGCTCAAGGGCTAGGGTCTGCGGTACTCAAGTATCTGTGGAATAAATTTTACAAATCTCAGGAAAAAAAGTACTCAAACATAAACTGAACATAAAAAATGCAAGATGTGGTAGGAATGACTGTTTGATCTGTCTTATTGTTTTATTTATTTAACAAATAAATGCTGGGAGTCTATTTTGCATGTGAAACTGTTTCAGATACTGGGAACATAGCAGACAAACTCCTATCACCATGGCATTTACACTCTAGTGGAGAAGATAAAAACAATGAATATATATATATAGATAGATAGATAGATAGATAGTGATAATAAGCTACTTAAATAAACGCAATGTACTTATCATAGGTTTTGTGTGAGTTATACACATTGTCTTCACCATATCAGTTAAAAGGTATTTTCTGCCTCTCTCTGGTTCTCTCTCTCTCTCTCTCTCTCTCTCTCTATATATATATATATATATATATATATATATATATATATATATATATATGGTGTGTGCACATCTAAGCATGTGTATAAGCATATGTATGTATGTATATTATGTTTATATTTGTAAAATAACTGGTAAAGTAAAAAATATATCACACAAAATATTAGTTGTGTTATGAAAATTGTGGGACACGTTATTCTCTTTTTGTTTTGTTTTGTTTTTTTGTTCTTTGGTTTTTCAAGACAGGTTTTCTCTGTGTAATAGCTCTGTCTGTCCTGGAACTCACTTTGTAGACCAGGCTGGCCTCGAAGTCACAGAGATCTGCCTGCCTCTGTCTCCCAAATGCTTGGATTAAAGGTGTATGCTACTACCTGGCGGATATGTTATTCTTCTACATAGGTCAGGAAGCATCTTATTGTCTCAAAGAGGAGAGATAAAGACACACACACACACACACACACACACACACACACACACACACACACACGACATTCCAGATAGAGAAGCCTACGTATCCAGATGTGGTGAAAAAGTGTTTGGGAATAGAGTTACTGAATAAAAGGACAGCCCTAGGAAGCGAGGTCAGAGAGCAGAGATCTAGCACTGGACACACCAGTCAGTCCATTTTAAGGAGGTGAGAAGCCTGGAAGCTCTGAGCAGAAGCATGCTGTGATCTGACTTTCATTTTAAGGGGATCACTTGCAATGTTACTTAAAGAATATGTTATAAATACCCAAGACAGAAGGAGGAAGTAGAGATTGTTAGAGGAACTTGTAAACATCCTGGATCGTGAATGATCATACTAGAACATTAATGAAGCACTGGTCAGGCTGTGCTGTGCATCTATTCTTGTTCAGATTTTTTGACGGATGGGATGGATGCAGGGTGTAAAGAAAGAGAAGAGGATGATGCCAAGATTTTTTTTCTGTGCAACAGAAGGGGAGAGTTATCATGAGCTGTGCCATGGAAGCTTGTGACAGAAGCTAAGTAAGGATACATGAAATTAGAAGTTTCCTTTTGGCTTCAGTGAACTTGAGATGCCTGTTAAATATCCAGATGGAGAAATTAAGTAGACAGGGTATATGCGTGTCTGGTGTTTGGGGGAGAAGTCTGAACTAGAGATATAAATATAGCAGTTATCAGCATGTAGATAGACTTTACATCGTTACATCTAGTTAGGTCAATTGAAGACTAAGTTTAGATAAGGAGAAAAGCTGTGCAAATGGAGGCTTGGGGTTCCCCCAACTAGTACAAGTACTGGAGACAAATATAGACCAGGAAATGAGATTAGGGTAGTAACGTAGCCACATTAATGGCTTCCTGGATGTCAGCTGAAGACTGTTTTAAGCAGGCAGGGGTAATCAAAGTGTCAAACACTGTACTGTATGTAGGTTGACTGGTGAGAGTCAGTGGACTGAACACATGAAGGATTTTAGTGACCTTGATCAAAATTATTTTGTGTGGACCAGATTGCTTAGAGTTCCAGAGACAAATTGAGAAAAGCCGAAGACAGAGTTTCTGAGAAGGAAACAAAGGAAATGATGTGTGAGAGCAGGAAATAGAAAATACTTTATTTTACAGTGTACACACGGCTGAATAATTCAGTAAAGACAGTATGTAAGAGAAAGGAAATTTCCTCAGCTGATGTCCCTGAAGAAGGAAAAGAGAATCGTCTAAGGCACAGGTCGATAGATAGGATATTCTGAGACTAGAATGAAGTGTGTTCACCAATATTAGTATGGCATATGTGAAAAGCCAATAGGCTAGTACAGAGGATTTGAGATATTAGTGACTATCTCAAATTCAACTGTTACACTCTGAATGTCAAGTGTTCACCCAAAAAGACTGAGACGTTTTAGATTTGATTTGAAGTGCAATATTCAAAGGCAGGAGTTTTGGAAGTGAATGGACTCAGATCTAATGAATAGACAGTTGCATTGGTGGCTTCATAGAGTGTTGGGATATGACGAAAACCATGAAGTATGACTTGAGTGAAGGAAATAGATATAACTAAGAGATTGCCTTTGAAGAGTATACCTTCCTTCTATTTTCCTTTCTTTCTTTAATTCCCAAACATCACAAGCTCAACATGTCTCTGTCATATGCTCCTACTGACATGATATTCTCCTTACCACAGGCCCATAGCAATAGAGCCAGCCAATAAATGCCAAAGCCCCCCAAACTCTAAGGTTTTAGTGTTTCTTTTTTCTAGTTGATTTGCTCAGGTGTTATATCACAATGATAAAGAAGCCTGCTAAGACACGAACCATGGAAACACAGCATTTACCTCAAACAAATGTTTATGTATGAAATTTGAGGGCTAAAGAGATGATGGAACATGTCATTTCTAGGGGACAAGAAACATACTGGAAATCACTCTCTCTCTCAAATGTCTGTCATTTAAATGCTCTGTCAAGTTGTTGTCATATAGTTATTCTCCCTGTGTTAGTAGAATGTTTCCTTTAAATATATATACTTTTGCTTTTTGCTGTACTTACATTGATAATTTTTTTCTGTAACTTGATAGAAAACTAGTCTCATTTGTCATTAAAAACATCACTGTTAAAACTCAATAGAATTCCAATAGTAAGTAATATGATAAAATTACGTATTTATTCCAATAGTAATATGATAGAATTCAATCCTATTGCCTCATATGCTCAAGGTTCCTACCCAAAATTTGCTGTTTCTTTCATTAATAAGGGAAATTTTCAAGTAGAATGACATTTTCAAGTGCTGACTAGCATAAAGCTTAGATTTTTCCCATAAAGCCATCAGAAGGATTGAAGAGAATGAATAGGAAAACTCTACCCATTTGTCATTAAGTATGATGTATATATTATGGAGTTCAATATAAAAGTAACTCTCATTATGTAAGGTAAGACATACCCGGGATTTAGATAACTGCATATTTCAACAAAAAGCCACCCTCACAGACAATCCTAACCTGTGTGGCAAGGGATAGGGCATAGGCCTCACTGGAGCACAGATCATCAAACCTGCAAGTCATGTTAATTGTTTGCCATTCATTTAAAAGTAAAGCTTAGGAATCACAATACAGTTTTAGGGAGAATTCTGAGGGAATTGCGCCATCACTGAGTTAGAAGCTAAATCTTAAGGGAGTAGATACTGTGAAAAGCCAGGTCATTTATCCATCTTCTCTGGCATAGCTGACCATAGAAAGCTGCCCTATCAGCTTGGAGTCTCTATTATTCTATTGCATTAGGACTTGAGTTGGTTTTCACTTTTTGTCTTTTTCCTGGGGAAAGAAACATGGAAACAGAGAGGCCAGCTAAGAAGAAATAACCTAGACAGCAAACTACAGTATCTAATAAGTTACTGAAAATTGGGATGGGTGGATAGTTGGAATGAACATTTAATTATAGAACCCCCCCCCAAAAAAAACCTTGGTGATAGATGGATTAGACCTTGTCCTCATGGAGAATTAGCCTAAAATGACAAAGATTCCATAGCATCTTACATATATAGAACGTCAATATGGTTCATGAGAATCACATTGTTGAGCTTTGTAAACTACTTACAGTAGAAAGATCTAGTGTGTGGTAAACTAATCTATTCCTCAATGTGTATATATATATATATATATATATATATATATATATATATATATATATATATATATATATATATATATATTATTTATTTATTTATGTATATATATATAGAATAATTAAAAATTTTCCAAATTTTGTTTTGTTATTTTTTCATTGCTTGAAATTGGTGAAGCTGCCCAATTAATTTTCTCCATTGTAACATATTTGACCAGGTGGATATCTCCTGGTCTCCAATGCTTGGGTAAAAGCACTGGCTGTAAATGTTTGGCAATCTATGTTAGGTCCCTGAAACCCATGTTAAAAATTGGATGCAGTGATCCACATTTCAAATGCTAGAACTTCTATAGCAATATGGGTGGCAGAGTTAGGAGAATCAATTAGAAGCTCTTGGGTCAACTATAGCCTCGATCCACAGTGCAGCAGCACGAACCAGAGAGACCTTACCTCAACAAGGTGGAATGCTATAACTGACTTCCCAAAGTAGTCTTTTGACCTCCACATGGAAACCGTGGCATGTACATATCTTCACACACACACATGCATGCATGCACACACACTAAATAAATTAAATAAAAAGTAAAATTATTTGAGATCTTTCTGTTAGCCATTATGCAGATAGTGAGTGTACTTTATGATAAAAAATATCCTGTCTATACCCACTCTTCTGGGAGATGAGATGGGCACACACACAAGTTACAATTGCAAATTTCATGGTACTGAGAGAGTGGAGTTGTCAGGAGAACATAAATTCATTCATTTGGTAATCAAATAATTATGTTGTGACCCCTGCAGAATTGTGCTGTGTACTGAGTACAATTTTTAGGCACTAGAGATCTAGAGATACAGCACTGGGCACTGTGTAAATGTGGATGGGGTGTAAAGGAAGATACAAGGTTATGGAGTCGGCAGGGAGTGGGGGACCTGGTCTGCAAGCAAAGGATTCCCTTCTGGAGAGTGGAAATGTGAATTTGAATAAGTATATGAAAATATGATTTATTTAGGATTTCTGCCTCAATTTCACAAATGAGTAGCCCATCTCTGTACAGAACCCATTGAGGTAATCAAGACAAATGAAAGACTCCGAACTACAAGAGTTCACTCTCTGTATTCGGAAAGCACTAACATTCAGTCTAAGTGTATGCATATTTCCCAATGTTGTTCCACTCGCCTTAAAAAATGCAGTGAATCTGTGGGCCTCTCTAGCACTTTGCTTCTTCCTATTCTCATGTGGTCTTCATTTACCATGGTCTCCTATTCCTTGTTCTCCCTCTCTGTTCTTGATCCAGCTGGGATCTCCTGCTCCCCCAAGCTCTCTTTCCCTCAACCCTCGCCCTTCATTACCCCCACTCATGTCCAGGCTGTTCATGTAGATCTCATTCATTTCTCTGTCATTGGGTGATCCCCGTGTCTTTCTTGGGGTCCTGTTTTCCAGGTAGCCTCCCTGGTGATGTGAGTAGCAGTCCAGTCATCCTTGTTCCACATCTAGTATCCTCCTATGAGTGAGTACATACCATGTTTGTCTTTCTGAGTCTGGGTTACCTCACTCAGGATGATTTTTTCTAGATCCATCCATTTGCCTGCAAACCTCATGATGTAATTGTTTTTCTCTGCTGAGTAGTATTCCATTGTGTATATGTACCGCATTTTATTTATCCATTCTTCAGTTGAAGGGCATCTAGGTTGTTTCCAGGTTTTGGCTATTACAAACAATGCTGATATGAACATAGCTGAGCAAGTGCTCTTGTGGTATGGTTGAGCATTCCTTGGGTATATGCCCAAGAGTGGTATAGCGGGATCTTGGGGGAGATTGATTCCCAATTTTCTAAGAAAGCGCCATATTGATTTCCAAAGTGGTTGTACAAGCTTGCATTCCCATCAGCAGTGGAGGAGAGTTCCCCTAGCTCCACATCCTCTCCAGGACAAGGTGTCTTCAGTGTTTTTGATCTTAGCCATTCTGACTGGTGTAAGGTGGTATCTCAGAGTTGTTTTGATTTGCATTTCCCTGATGATTAGGGATGTTGAGCAATTCCTTAAATGTCTTTCAGCCATTTGAGTTTCCTCTGTTGAGAATTCTCTGTTTAGTTCTATAGCCCATTTCTTAATTGGACTGTTGGGCATTTTGATGTCTAATTTCTTGAGTTCCTTCTATATTCTGGATATCAGTCCTCTGTCAGATGTGGGGTTGGTGAAGACCTTTTCCCATTCTGTAGACTGTTGCTTTGCCTTGTTGACCGTATCCTTTGCTCTACAAAAGCTTCTCAGTTTCAAGAGGTCCCATTGATTGATTGTTTCTCTCAGTGTCTGTGCTATTGGTGTTATATTTAAATCCACAAAGATACCCCCACAATAGACTGCTGGCAATGGTCGAGAGACAGCCCGAACTGACCTACTCTGGTGATGGGATGGCCAAACACCCTAATTGTCGTACTAGAAACCCCATCCAACGACTGAGGGATCTGGATGCAGAGATCCATGGTTAGGCCCCGGGTGGAGCTCCGGGAGTTCAATTGGCGAGAAAGAGGAGGGTTTATATGAGCGAGAATTGTTGAAACCAAGGTTGGATAAAGCACAGGGACAAATAATCAAACGAATGGAAACACATGAACTATGAACCAATGGCTGAGGGGTCCCCAACTGGATCAGGCCTTCTGAATGGGTGAGACAGTTGGTTGGCTTGATCTGTTTGGGAGGCACCCAGGCAGTGGGACTGGGTCCTGTGCTCATTGCATGAGTTGGCTGTTTGTAACCTGGGGCTTATGCAGGGTCGCTTGGCTTGGCCTGGAAGGAGGGGACTTGACCTGCCTGGACTGAGTCTACCAGGTTAATCTCAGTCCGTGGGGGGAGGCTTTGCCCTGGAGGAGGTGGGAATGGGGGGTGGGCTGGGGGGAAGGGGAGAGGGGTGGGAGGGCGGAGAACAAGGGAATCCCTGCCTGATATGTAGAACTGAATTGTATTGTAAAATAAAAAAAAAAAGAGAGAGAGAAAAAAATGCAGCGAATCAATTCTCCAGACTCATTCTTCCTATAAATAACACTTGCTTGCAGCTAATACATTTTGTTCTTAGACTTGGACTCATTCATTCCCCTTTTTGTTCTATGATCTGAGGAATCCAGCTTTGCAACATACATTTGTGTTGATTATTTTAAGCTTTATTTGAGAAGTATAGAAAAATAAAATTAAATATGCTGGAGGTTTTAGGTCAACATCCAGATATACTGGGTGGATTTCCTGCTATGGGCTCCAGACTGTTCACAACCAGGAGTAGCATGTTGGATAGCACATCAGCTTGTTGGGTGACCTTGGTAGGAAGCTCATCTGTCCTTTTCAGATCTCAGTTTTCTCATCTATAAAACAAAGGGCATGCTAACCTTCTCTGACCCTTGAAAATGTTAGAAAGGGGAAATAAGTTAATGTTTGGAAAAGCCTGTGTGACCCTTCAAACCAAGACATTATCAAAGTACTAAGTAAATGGTAGGAACTGTTTGCTATCCCATTAGTAACTCAAATAGTACATGAGCTCCTCCTGTCAAATTCTTGTAAGGCAAGCTTCCAACATACACTTGTTTTGTTTACCGGGATGAAAATGGGAGTAGAAGAATTGTGCTCTCTGACTCCTGTACACAGTTTTAAAGAACTCTGCTGGGGAAATTATGGGCACACAGATTCCTTTTCAAAGAACCCAACACAAAACTCTTTATTTTTTCATGCCAGGATGCTAGAAACAAGATAAAAGTGTTTGGAACCAAATCTAAGACATTAGTACTTTTATGATGTAGAAGCCCTGATATTGTTTCTGGACATGTAAAGTGAAAACCACTACTCTCTTTCCTAAAAGTCCAAGGTGAAATTTGTAGATGGTTAAGTCTTATGATGTTAATCACTCTATTAGCACTGTCTCCTTAAGTTCCCACAAAAGCTTATGAGATGTGCTCTATTATTATTATCCTTAACTGTCATAAGAATAAAATCATGTAGCAGAAGATTTTATAAATCAACTGGTTTTTAAGTCTTGAGGAATCCTGAGACTTCCCACACGTCTGCCTGAGCTCAGCCTAAGCTCCCTGAGTTCTGTTTACTAGACCTGGCACAGAGTGTGGTCAGTATTCCATTGCTATACACCTACAAAGCAAACATGCTTTGTGACTTTTATTCACAAGGGAAGAGAGTATTTTCCCCCCATATCCTTTTTTGTTTACTTTTGGAAAGTTAATTACAATGGGACATGGAGAAGTTCTTTGTTCATGCTGATTTGGGGAGGGAGTGAATACCCTATACAGATAATTATAGCTAATCCAAGATTTAGGAAAATATCTTCTATTTGTTCACTGAATATATTTTCCTATCCTGTACCTCTTGTACATAACATGGCTCCTTCTCTACTTACCCATTTTAAGTTTTAAACTCTTAATGATGTCTCAGAGATTTTATAATGTTTTAATACATTCACACAAGAGTGAAAAGTTCACTATCAATAAGCAAATTATGTTTACATTGGGAAGAGAGTCTTAATGAGAGAGTATCTAGATCTGGCTGACATGTGGCGATGACCTTGGGTCAAATTAACAGATATGGGAAGACTCTGCCCATCATAGGTGGTGCCATTCCCTAGCCAGGAAGTCTGGAATGACATAAGAGTGGAGAAAGTAAGTGGGTACAAACAAGGAAGCAAGTGTGCAGGTATGCATGCTTTTCTCTCTGACCTTGATTTTGACTGTGAAATGACTAGCTGTTTGAATTACTTCTTTGATTTCCTCTCAGTAATGACTATAACCTGGAATTACATGCTGAAATAAACTGTTCTTACCACCAAGTTGTGCTTTTTCTTCAGAATATTTTATCACAGCAACAGAAATTAAACCAAACAAGGACAGTGTGTTACCCCTGTCAAAGTGAAGTAAAAAAAATTAATATTTATAGATTAGTATAGCTGTTTATTTCTCTTCAATGCCAGTTCAGCATGATAAATTGGAATGCTTTTTTCCAAAGTTGTCAGTACAATTAAAATTTCTAAAAGTTCAAATTAGATGTGTATATTTACTTAATATTTATGTTAAAAGACAAATAATAGCAATGTTGTGATTTACAAAATAGCATTGAAATGATGATATTTGGGTTCATGTTTATGTTTCCACAGACCCAGTGAATTTATCAGATTTTTGTGTTAAGACAACACATGTTGAAATCTTTCACATACCGATATGCCGCTGGATTGACTCAGAGAAAAATTTTCTTTCTACTCAACATGAGAAGAGTGGTAGTTGGTTCATACCAGGCCAGCACTGGGCTCTCCCAAAGGTGCATTTAGACTCTTTTCATTCTAGTAACCTTCAGTGTTAACTCAAATTACAGCTATCAGAGTCCACTATTTATTCATAACCTCAAACTTCTAAGTGATAAAGATAAGGGTGTTCTAAGGTGAGTGGAGGTGAGGGTGATAAAGATTCCTGGTCACCCTTTTCCAGCAGTCTTCAGAAGCTTCTGATGCACTGACCTGCATTTTTGTAGAATTCCAACTCATACTCAGTGTTAGGCAACAGATTAGAAAGCTCAAACACCTCTTTCTTCACCTCTTTTTTTTCTCGGTGCTAAGAAGGAAAGAAGACATTAGATCACACTTTTATGAGAGGGAAAGGATAGCATGAAGAACTGATGCTTAAGAGAATGATTTAAATTTGTTCAAATGTTATGTGTACTCTTCTGGAAGGATAAGAGAGAAAAGCAAAGAGCACCGGTGAGTCCTTGCTTATGCTTGTTGGTGTCTCTCCAAGGGGTGTGTGCTCTGTTGAGAAGGTGGGTGCATGACAACTGATAAAGGAAGACATCTGATATCAGGCTCCATCATGGAGAGTTGGCCCATTGGGGAATATGTTGCTCTTTTAATTCTGAAGCATCTTCTATAACTGATATTAAAGAATCATCTTTGGGAGAGAGAAAATGGACCCAAACAGCCACAATTATTTCATCTACTGCACAAACTTCTAAGGCTGATAATATTGGAAATCATAAAATTGAGCAGAATGAAGGAGACAGAAGAATTCTTTTCCGTCATCTCATTTATCTTCTCAACCCCTTAACCATGGGTATTCCAGCTTACTTTGCATAAAGTGGAAACTCCCATGAGCATTAACCTCACAGAAATACTCCATTGTCATCAGGGAAACCCCAAATAGTTCAGATTATTTCTCCCATGTCACCAATAAATACAATAATATGCCAATATCATCTTCTAGATACACAATAGTGTCAAGAACAGAAAGAAATGTGTATCTTTTTCTAAAACAAACAAAAAACACTATACAACACAAGGTTGTTGAAACTACGAATGTCAGTCCCCAAAGTGGCATACAACATAATTCAAACGACCATCCCAAGTTAAGATTGGACCCAATGGTCTTCTTCAACAGTCCTTTTTCATTCATCCCACAGAGATCAGATGGGTACTTCTTATTGTCAAAGATGCTAGAAATGCATTGGTTATTCAAGTAGGAAAGATCTCCTTCACAGCAGAGTTTTATCCCAGTGGTAAAAGTGGAATTTGCATAAATCAACACATCCATAAGCAAGATAGTTTGAAAAAGAAAGTACTAAGATGAAAACAAAACAGAGTGGAAAAGAAGTCGTTGAATTTATTTCAGACTGAATTTCAAGAAACTTCCTTTCTCAGAAGGTGATAATTTGCAAAGATGTAGTTGGCAATTGGGAAAGAGCCAAGCTCTGACAGCTGGGATGCAGAGGTAGCAGAGGCAAGAACTGTCTTCCTGAGTGAGGTGGAGCTGTGTTGCCTGAGGAACAGATGGAGTACGCGTGGAACTGCAGCTGCAGAAGTGTTAGGCCCTGGAAATACTCTTTTTCAGCATACAAAATACTCTTTGATCTGCTCTGCCATGCTCTCAATCAACATTCTTGCTCTTTTCTTCCTAGTTTCACTGAACTACTTATGGACCCAAGGCAAATGTATCAAGCTCTTTACATCTCCACTTATTAGTAATCCTTGCTCTCCTTGCCTGAAATATGCTTATTCATTCTGTGATCTGCGCATCTTACTCACCTTTGAATATAAATCTTCACTTTTATCCCTCTGAGTCATAGAGGGCATGATTAATTATTCATATTATCCAATGTCTATAGCCAATTAATGATTTGTCATTTTTTTTGTAGAACCTGTATTTCAAATGAGCATTCTTGTCTCTTGTTCTACTTTGGCAAGTTGTAAAGCTCTGAATGACATTTTAGGTTGTAGACTCCAGAAAATGATACACTTGTTTTTTTATAGTATAAAAAGATTAATTTAGACAGGGTGTATATTTCATGGGTAAAAAACTTGCTTAGCCTATACAGGGCCATGGATTTAATCCCCCAAATCAGTGAAAAGAAAAGAATGAATAAAAGAAAAGAATGAATAAAAGTTAGGACATAATGTTGGTAAGATGGCACAGATGGCGAAAGAACTTCAGGCAGCAGGTCACATTGTATCTCTAGTCAGGAAGCAGAGAACAGTGGATGCTTCTTATGTAGTCTAGGACCCATGCCTGGGCAAGTATAGGTGGGTCTTGCCTTCTTAATTAACCGAATCACAATGATCCTTCACAGGTAAGCCCACAGGTAAAAACAACAAAAGAACCATCACAAGTGTGTCCAGAAGTTTGTTAAGTTAGTAACATTAAATTTCACAAAATACAGCAGTGTGGTAGGTCTTCAGCTTGCAGAAGACAGATCATAGGCCTTCTCAGCTTTTTATTGTGTGAGATCATCCCATAGTAACAAAGCTCTCCTCTTTTGCCTCTCATTGGTTCCATTCCTCTGGCAAACATTGATTAACATATAACATTTCTATTTCTTGGATAATCAGTTATTCCTATAAGATGAAACTATTACTCAGAACACACTAGTAGTCAGGGACACCTTATTGTCCAAAATCCTGATGAAAAAAATTCTAATGTAATTTCCTTAAGATATTTGGGTGTTGAAGATAAAAAGAGAACTCACAGATTGTCAGGTGCTCAACACTGATCGAGCACTTGTGTTGAAGAAAATGCCTTCTAACAACAGCTGGATGACCCTGGTGGTCTTGGTTGGTTCTGCAGCATTTTCAGTCATCAGTGTCTCATCCAAACTTTGATGTCAGTTTGTCTCTGAAGGGTTTATTAAATTGTCATAATCTGTCAGATTTCATCGACATCTAGATAGTCCATATTCTTGACCTTTAGTCATCCCATCTAATAATGTACCCTTGGGATGTTCAGAAAGCCCTGATGGTGGTTTAACTCTGGTTTACACACAAATGTCACAGACAGTCTGGAGAGACTTTCCATCTGGCCTAGGCAGTTTTCCCTCTCAAAAAACTGTTACACTAACTCAAACAATGTGCAATGGAGACAAAATTTATACCATAAACAAAAGTTTCTAAAACTGAAAGGTAGAAAGTGTATTCTTTAAGACAGACACTATCTTTTTTTCTTGTTTGCTCTTAATTTTTAAACTTCAACATCACTTTTTGACAATTTCACAGAAATACACTTTGTATTTTGATCATATTCACTTCCAATTACCTCTGTTACTTCTCTCTCTCTCTCTCTCTGAATTCTTTCTTCACTAGTCTCTCTCCCACTTCAATGTCTTTTTATTTTCAACCAACTGAATTTATTTGGAGTTTCTAGTATGAGCATGGAGAGGGGCAATTTAAGATACCGTGGGCAATTTCTCAGTGGCTACACTGGGGAAAATGACACCCCAGCCCCAGTTAACAACTATTAACTGCCAAGAACCCTCCAGGGAGGGTGGCCTCACGGATTACCCCTCTCTTCTCTGTGGTGTAATGTTGAAGTACCCAGTTCTGTTTTGGTCTTGTACGGGTAATCATAGCTCCCATGTGCTCATGTTTGTAAGAATCATGTCATACACAGAAGAGAGCATTTCATAGCACTTTTCCACATTTTTCTGCTATGACATTCTTTCTATTCTGTTTCATGTAATATTCCCTGGGCCTTGAAGGTGATGATGTAATTTTCCCACAAGGGCTGAGCACTCAAGTGTCATTGTTCTCAGCACTTCGAGCAGTTGTACTGCAAAGAGTTTTTCTCTGCTCAGGGCTAAACATAGCACCAATCCATGTATAAAGATGAATGTTAAAAAGGCAATTTGACCATGTGTCCATTCAGCAAAGCAATAGTAGTAGATTCCATCCCAGAGGCTGTGAGTTCCATCCAAACAAACTTTTGTCAGGTTTACAGTATCAGACATGTATTTCTTCTCATGGAATAGGACTCAAACCCAATAAAAAAAAGTGGTTGGTCACCCTCAAAACAGTCATGCCACAGTTGCACCAGTAGGTGTATCTTGCCTAGCAGGTTTAGTACCATAGCACCTAGGTTCCACAATCGGATAAGTTTGTTAATAATCCTTCTCAGCTAACAGTCCACATAGCAACCTTGAAGAGGTGTAAACTCTAGCCAGCAGGAAGGAAGATTTCATCAGACTCCCACATTGATTTCCCTGTGTTCTGTATCCAAATTGTGTGGTGATTTCAACAATAAGGTCTTATCCTTTAGTTCTGGTAAGTAACAATGGCTATGATAGCCTCTATTGTCTTGGGAGCCTTTGGTGACTTCTTGGCCAACAACTCATAAGCAAGTGGCATACCTGGGATTTGTGTTTAGAAACCTGTGATTTCTGGGACAGCATTATCCACCTATCCACCTATCTCACTTTGAACTCTTTAGAATTTTAAAATTATATTTTAGTTAGTTTTTAAGGTTATATGTTTCTGTTCAGCTGTTTTTTAATTTATTCTTAGCTTTGGTTAAAATTCTTATGTCTACCATCTTCTTCTTCACCCAGGCCTATACCAATTTAAACCTTTATATACTAATAATCCCCCCAACTGCTTTAACATGGTATTATACTACCATCCTTTAACATCTCATTCATCCCCAGATCTCTTTACTTGCCTCCAGGTAGCTACAGATACTCATTACAACCCATATATATATATAAATCTAAAAAATGAAGATAACCTCCACATATGAGGAAAAAAAATAGTGCTTGTCTTTTGGGGCTTGTGTTAGTTCACTCAGTGTCCTTTGCCTTACAGAAGCTTTTCAGTTTAAGAGGTCTCATTTATTAATTGTCTATCTCAGTGTCTGTGCTATTGGTGTTCTATTCAGGAAGTTGTCACATATGCCAGTGTGTTCAAGGCTATTCCCCACTTTCTCTTCTATCAGGTTCATTTGGACTTGAGTTTTGTACAGGGTGATATATATGGATCTACTTGCATTCTTCTACATGCAGACATTAGTTAGACCAGCACCATTTTTTGAACATGCTCTCTTTTTTCTTCATTTTGTATGATTTTTGGCATCTTTGTCAAAAATCAGGTCCATAGGTATGTGAATTTACCTTTGGGTCTTCCATTTAATTCCATTGATTCACCAGTCTGTTTTTTTTTTTTTTCTAATACCATGTGGTTTTTATTACTATAGCTCTGTAGTATAGCTTGAAATTAGGGATAGATGGTGATAACTCCAGAAGTTTTTTTTCAGGAATATTTTAGCTATTCTGGATGTTTTTTCTCTTTTCATATAAAGCTGAGTATTGTTCTTTGAAGGTCTGTAAGGAATTGTGTTGGGATTTTAATGGGGATTGCACTGAATCCATAGAATGCATCTTGTAAGATGGAATTTTTACTATGTAAATCCTATTGACACATGAATATGGGAGATCTTTCCATCTTCTGATATATTCTCCAGTTTCTTTCATCAAAGACTTGAAGTTCTTTTCATACAGGTTTTTCACTTGCTTAGTTCAAATTATACCGATTACATTTTATATTATTTGTGGCTATTGTGAAGGGTAATGTTTCCCTGAATTATTTCTTAGTCTGTTTATGGTTTGTATCTAGGAGAGCTACTGATTTTTGTTTTTTGAGTTAATCTTGTATCCAGCCATTTCATTAATGGTGTTTATCAGCTCTAAAAGTTCCCTGGTAGAATTTTTGGGGTTGCTTATATATACTATCATATCATCTGTGAATAACAATACTTTGACTTCTCCATTTCCAATTTGTATCACCTTGATCTCCTTTAGCTGTCTTATGGCTCTAGCTAGAACTTTAAGTACTATATGGAATAGAGATGGTGAGAGTCCATAACCTTCTCTTGTTCCTGATTTTAGTGGAATTGCCTTGTTTCTCTCCATTTAATTTGATATCGGCTACCCACTTGCTGTTTATTTCTTTTATTATGTTTAGGTATGCCTCATATATCCCTGATTCCTCCAAGACTTTTATCATGAAGGTATGTTGGATTTTGTCAGACTTTTTCAGCTTCTAATAAGATGACCAAGAGGTTTTTTTTCTTGCAGTTTGTTTACATGGTGGATCACATTGACAGATGTTTTTATGTTGAACCATCCCTTCATCTCTGGGATAAAGACTAATTGGTCATAGTAGATGATCTTTTTGATGTATTCTTGGATTTAGTTTGCAAGTACTTTATTGAGTATTTTTACATCTATGTTCATGAGGGAAATTGGCCTGTAATTCTCTTTCTTTGTTGAGTCTTAATGTGGTTTTGGTATCAGGGTGACTGTGGCCTCATAAAATGAATTTGTCAATGTTCCTTCTGTTTCTACTTTGTGGAATAATTTGAGGGTAAGCATGACTCTCCTGGGTACTTCTGCCATGGTGGGCAACTGAAGTGGTCAGAGTCAGAAGACAGGGCTGCTGCTTCAATCTTAGCCATGCTGTGGTTTGCAATGATCAAAAAAGGATTATAGATACACAAAAGACAGATTCAGATAGAATAAACCTCTAAATGGTTTACATTATATGTAAAAATGTATGTAGGCTTGAAAGAGAGAAGAAAAGGAGAATAGTTAAAGAAATAGATAATTAAAAAAATAAAGTCTTTGATGAAACAGTAAAAGTAATATGAAAAGTAAGCCATGTAAAGATGGAAATCACACAGAGAGTTTGGATTATATTCTCTTTGGGATTTTTAACTGCAGAAAGACATTTGATTGTAAAGGTTCCTGAGTTAAACCTATATATATTAAAAGTATCTTGACTTCAAAATTTATGTCTAAGGATATGTTGCTTTGGAAAAGAGGTTCTGCTTTTCTTTCTACAGAAGAATGAATGCTGTGGATTCCTTCCAGATTAATACGGTTCCATCAAGGATGACCCCCTGAGGGGTCTCCAGATGATCCAACACCCAGAACAGCTTCAAAGCAACTGGCTCAAAGAATATAGCCTCACAGACTACTCCAATCAGGACTTGACCATAATCATAAAATTTTCTTTATATCTCCATAAGACTACCAGTATTCCCAATCAGCAGGAAGTAGCCTTGAAAACTACAGTCATGTTCCCAAAAAATGGATTATGAATGTTTCTCTTTGTTTAGCAGTTTGTTACAAGTTGTTATTGGTTGTATTCAATTTCTTTCTAAAAGAAGAAAGGGGGATATGATATAGAACTGTAGGGTATAGATATGATAGGATAAAAAAGTAGATTATTGAACCTATTTTTAAAGAGCAATAACTTGTTTAAAATGTTTTAAATTGCTATGGATTTTAGTTTAATTGATACAAATTTAAAGTTAATTTGTTATATTGTATGTATATTTCTACTCTTGTTTAAGGTATTATGTTTGTACAGCTCATTTGAAATTGTAACATATAATTAAGAAATACAGATTAATAATTAGTCATTTATGATAATCAAACTTATAGTCATATTAGTTAAGTTTTCTAGGTATACATAGATATATTTCAGTTACATAGGTAATCTTCAAATACTTCAAAGACCTACAGACTATGGCATTTAAAATGTTTTAAAAACTTAGACTTTTCTGAACATTGAGACATATCTGCTCCTGGCAGCACCAATCTACTTCAAAGAAACTGATTGGCATTGAAGAAACTCATTATGGACTTTGCTTTCCGTATGGAATAAGTTAGCCATTTGGTCAAGAAACTGTTCTTTCCTGGACTGCTTGACAAAATGTTGTGTTGACTGGACATACAAGACCCATAAAAAATGACCACTAAATTTTGCCAAAACAAGGCAAGATGGTTCTTTAGGTTCCTGCTTCATAGAGGAGACTGTCAGATATTCTACAAGACACAGGGAGAAGAGACTAAAAAACTCTAGACCTATAGGCTGAAGATGGATGCCCCAATATTGCAGAGGAACTTTGGGTGACTGTCCAGGCAGCCAGCTGTCTCTGTCATTCTAGGTTTTTGGTAGTTGTTTATAATGTACTTCTTGTTTACTTAGGTAATATGTCCTTCTGGTGTCTTTGATGTAGTTGAGGACTAAATAGTTATAATTTTCCTTGGTTATGCTAAAATATAAATTGGATATGAAAACTGAGACTCACAAACATAAGATAGACTATTTAATTTTGCCAAATACAAACAGAGTAGATATCGTTACTGTAATTCCTGTTTGATAACTGTTCTATTATATGTTATTTTACTATATTAAAGCTCAAACCTTCCTTTTTGATTAGACAGAAAAGGGGAGGTGCTGTGGGAAGTCTTTCTGTACACTGTAAATATATATTGTTCCCATTGGTTAATAAATAAGCTGCTTTGGCCTATGGTAAGACAGCTTAGAGGTGGTCAGGAAATCCAAGGGGGAGATATAGGAAAGAGAAAGGTGGAGTGTGGAGTTACACCAGCCTGCTGCCAAAGTTGCAACATGCCAGAAGACCAGTTAAGCCATGGGACATGTGGCAAAACATAGATTAATAGAAATTAGTTAATTTAAGATATATGAGCTAGCTAGCAGATGGCCTGCCATAGGCCATACAGTTTGTAGATAATATTAAGCCTCTGAGTAATTATTTTATAAGTGGCTGTGGGACTGCAAGCCTGGTTGGGACCAAAGAAAACCTTTCAACTACAATGTCCCCCTTTTCTTATTTTGCTAATTTGAATATTTTCATTCTGCCTTTTAATTAGGTAGGATAAGTGTTTGTCTATCCTGCTGATGTTCTAAAAAAAAAAAACCCAACAACTTCATTTCATTGATTCCTTGTATTGTTCTCATTATTTCTATCCTATTGATTTCAGCCTTGAGTGTGGTTATTTTTTATTGTCTACTCCTCTTGGGTGTGTGTTCTTCTTTTTGTTCTAGAGCTTTCAGGTGTGCTGTTATGTCATTGGTATGAGAAATCTCTAATTTCTTTATGCAGGCACTTAGTGAAATGAACTTTCCTTTTAGCACCACTTTCATTGTGTCCCCTAATTTGGGGTATGTTGTGTATTCATCTTCACTGAATTCTAGGAAGTATTTAATTTCTTTTTTATTTCTTCCTTGACCCAGTGGTAATTTAGTAGATTTAATTAGTTTCCATGAATTTGTAGGCTGTCAGTTGTTTCTGTTTTTGAAATCCAACTTTAATGCATGGTGGTCTGATAGAATACAGGGAATTATTTCAGTTTTCTTGTATCTGTTGAGACTTGATGTGTGGCTAAGTATGTGGTCATTTTTGGAGAAGGTTTCATGAGATGCTGAGAAGATATCATCTTTTGTATTTGGGTGAAATGTTCTGTAGATATCTGTTAAGTCCATTTGAGTCAAAATGTCTATGAGTTCCATTATTCCTCTGGTTAGTTTCTGTCTGGCAGACTCATCCATTGGGGAGAGTGGGGTGTTGGAGTCCCCACTATTAATGTGTGGGGTTTGATGTGTGATTTAAGATTTAGTAATTTTTTTTTTTTTTTTACAAATGTGGGTGTCCTTGTGTTTGAGGTGTAAATGTTCAGAATTGAGACATCATCCTGGTCGATTTTCCCTTTAATGAGCATGAAATGCTCCTCTCCATCTCTGTTAATTATTTTTGATTTAAGTATATTTTGTTAGATATTAGGATAGCTACACCCACTTGCTTCTTAAGTCCATTTGATTGGAAATTTTTTCCCAACCTTTAATTCTGATATTGTCTATCTTTGATGTTAAGATGTGTTTCTTGTATGCAGCAGAAGGATGGATTCTATTTTTACATCCATTGTGTTAGCTTGTGTCTTTTTATTGTTGAATTGACCTCATTGATAATGAGAGATATTATTGACCACTTATTGTTTATTGCTGTTATTCTGTTGGTAGTAGTAGTGTGTGTGCATGTGTGTGTGTATGTGTGTGTTTGTGTGTGTGTTTCCGCTCTGGATTTGGCTGGTGTGATATTATCTATTGCCTGTGTTTTCATGGGTGTAGTTAACTTCCTTGGGTTGGAGTTTTCCTTTTAGTAACTTCTGTAGGGCTGGGTTTGTGGATAGATATTGTATAAATTTGACTTTGTCATGAAATATCTTGTTTTCTCCATCTATGGTGATTGAAAGTTTTGCTGGGTATCTGTAGCTGGAGTTATCTCCAGTCCTACTTGGGCCCGCAGTCACTCAGACTCAAATAAACACACAGACGCTTATATTATTTAAACTGTTTGGCCTAATGGCTCAGGCTTCTTGCTATCTAGTTCTTATATCTTAAATTAACCAATTTCTGTTAATCTATACCTTGCCATGTGGCTCATGGCTTACTGGTCCTTTACATCTTGCTTCTCATGGTGGTGGCTGGCAGCGCCTACTGACCCAGCCTTCCACTTCCCAGAATTCTCTTCTCTGCTGTCACACCTATACTATACTTCCTGCCTGGCTACTGGCCAATCAGCATTTTATTTACCAATCAATCAGAGCAACACATTCACAGCATACAGAAAGACATCCCCAGCAGGTATCTTAGTCTCAGCTGGTGTCTGTGGTCTCTTAGAGTCTGCAGTACATCTGTAAAGGCCCTTCTGGCTTTTGGCTATTGAGAAGTCAGATTTAATTCTAATAGTTCTGCCTATATATATACTACTTGGTCTTTTCCCCTTCCAGCTTTTAATATTCTTTCCTTGTTCTGTATATTCAGTACTTTGATTATTGGTCTAGGTGCTAATTTCTGGATTTGTCTTTGTTAGATGGGTATTTTCTTCCTCAGTTTCTATTTCCTCACTGGTCTTCTGGATCCTGTGGTCTATGGTTGAGTAGAGACTCTCTGTCCTCATTGGGAGATGGACTTCTGATGGCCTGGATGGCCTCTGGTCCATCAGAGGGTTGCTGGTCAAGTTTAGGGCTAAAGTTCTGCTATGTATGTGGGTGGCCTTTGATGTGGCTTCTACCAGAGGTATGGGCTGGGATATGGTAATAAGGAAAGGAGGGGCACTTGGAGTTATGCTGGTTTTCAGGGAGTTTGCTTGGCCTCTGATGGGGTAGAAGCCTTCAGTCAGAGGTGTGGACTGGGATATCCTTCTAAGTTTCTTAGGACCCATGTTTATGATAGGGCAGTTTAGATGCTATATTGTTTCACGTTTTCACTCTATGCCAGGAGCTCCTGTTTCCTATTCCCCACAGAACTAACTCACATCTTCTTTTTTATCTTTCACACAATCCTAAGAAGAGCCTTATAATGAACACAGTTTTCTCAATTGGGTGACATTTTTAGAGAGGTTAAAATCTCCTTTGAGATTAAAGTTTGTAGTTAGTGCACAGCCACTGGCCTTCTAAATCTAACTCCACTGGGCAGTTCTAATTCTGGATATGCCAAGAAAACTCCCTGTGACCTGAACAATCTGTTTCCGGTTCATCAGCTCAGCTACTTTATCCAGGATGCTTTATAAGACCTCATGGGAAACATCCAGAAGGTGGATCCATAATGACAAAGTATAGAAAAAATTTCCCAAGGCTGACCTAGAACTTCTGATCATCCTGCCTCTACCTCCTGATTGCTGAGATTATAGCCATGTGTCACTGCACCATGTTATGCAATACTGGAGACTGAACACAGGGCTTCATGTAACGATGCAAATACTCTTATCAACTGAACTACTTCCAATCCTGGCCTTATTGTTTGTTATACTAAGTATGGAGCTTCATTATGACATTTGCATATATATATACACTTTATTTTGGTCTTAGCCACTCTCCCACTCTACTTTATTATTCCCTTATCTCTCTATTTCCATTTCCACATCTCTGATAGCCCCCCTTATATTACCATGTCCCTTTTCCTCCCCATAGGATGCAAATGGAGGACAAAGCTTGATATTTGTCTTTCTTGGACTTCTTATTTAACTTAGATGATGATCTCCATTTCCTAAAAGTGATAAGGCTTCACTATTCTCAAAAGATGAACAAAGTTTCAATGAGCATAGCACCATGTTTTCTGTATCTATTCATCTGTTAGTGGGTAACTGGGTAGCTTCCATAAATCTGATGTTATGGATAGTGCATGACGAAACATGGGCATGAAGGTATCCCTATAGGAAGTTCTTTTTGATTCTTTTGAGTATATTCTTTTTCAAATCATGGACATTTTCTTTTTTATTGTTTTTGTAACCTCATATTGGGTTTCCTTGTGACGTTGACATTTTAAGGTGACAAAAAGGTTCTATAGTTGGATAAGCGTGATAATTCAAACTTGTGACTATAGTAAAAATAAATAGATGATTTATATTGTGAGGGTAAATTTTAGTTCATGTATATCACATCTCAATTAAAGTACATGGTGTCCTTCACTACTACTAGAATTTGATGAAGTTTCACAAATAAGTTTTTGGTTTGTTTTAAATCAAACTTCTCCAGGAATATAGTTAGTCAAAAACATTTTGGATTTGATCTTCCATTTGCTCACAAGCTACAGACCACAATTATTGCTGCTTATCCAGTGACTGGTTTTTCTAGAAGGACGAACTAGATAATTATTGGCAAATTTGCCAGATGGGTGAATTCAGGAATTAGGGAAGATACTCTTTTGGGTTTGGGCCTTAAGAAATGAATGATAAGTATATTTGTCTCTGTGGGCTACATTCCCATTTCAGCCAGCAGTTTAGCTTGAATTCAAGTGATTTGGCGGTGATACAAATAGCATACATTATATGCAAATTTCCCAAGCATATGAACACAATCACATTCACAGTTGGAAGAAAGTGAAACAAAATCTATATTTAACCACACAGTCACT
Source organism: Peromyscus californicus insignis (assembly GCF_007827085.1). Lineage (NCBI taxonomy): Eukaryota > Metazoa > Chordata > Mammalia > Rodentia > Cricetidae > Peromyscus > Peromyscus californicus. The sequence continues at coordinate 28,740,128 of NW_026294503.1, forward strand.
TATGCTAAAAATACACTCTTTCAAGACACATCTCATTTTTCCAGTGGTTGGAAAATAAATTTGTAGTATGCCCTCTGTGGCACTAATGATCAATTGTAAAATTATGGCATAAAATTTTAATCTGCTATTTTTCCCCCTCTGAGCAATTGATTTCTCAAAGCAGAGAAACTATGGCTTTCTCCTATTTCCAGGCCTTTGAGCAAGTGATTATTTTAAACACCTGCTTTTCTCTAAAAAAAAAAAAAAATACGTATGGTGAGGTATGATTGCTCGCTACTTAGTTCTTGTGCATCTTGGGGACATTGCCATTCAGACAGAAACTTGGAAGTGCATTTGTTGTTCTTTCTCAGCATCCATTACTAGTGTTCTTGTCTTGAGATAATTTAAACCTCATCTGCTAATAAAACTCAGTTCTGAGAAAGGGGGGAGGTAAAGTGAGTACCAAGCTTTTAAATCTTAATATTCCCTACACTCATTTGGCTTTATCTTTCTCCTCTGGTGGTAAAAGCAATCAAAGCAACTTTATGGTCAATAAAAAACATTCCAAGCTGCTTATTTTCAAGCAATGATGCTGTAACTGAGATTTAGGAATTTCTTTGACTGAAGAGGATATCACAGAATACATTTTATGTATTTTCTGGATGGGAGTACCTTTGGAAGCCTTTGGCAGTGTGGCAGATGGTAGGGTGGGGATGGAAGACTCAAGGAAAGAAAGTATGTTAACACATTAAAGTACCATGGTACACATGAGAATAGGAAGTAGCAAAGTGCTAGAGAGGCCCACAGAAATCCACAAAGATACCCCCACAACAGACTGCTGGCAATGATTGAGAGACAGCCCGAACTGACCTACTCTGGTGATGGGATGGCCAAACACCCTAATTGTCGTGCTAGAAACCTCATCCAACGACTGAGGGATCTGGATGCAGAGATCCATGGCTAGGCCCCGGGTGGAGCTCTGGGAGTCCAATTAGCGAGAAAGAGGAGGGTTTATATAAGCAAGAATTGTTGAGACCAAGGTTGGATAAAGCACAGACAAATAGCCAAACGAATGGAAACACATGAACTATGAACCAATGGCTGAGGGGCCCCCAACTGGATCAGGCCCTCTGAATGGGTGAGACAGTTGATTGGCTTGATCTGTTTGGGAGGCATCCAGGCAGTGGGACCGGGTCCTGTGCTCATTGCATGAGTTGGCTGTTTGAAACCTGGGGCCTATGCACGGTCGCTTGGCTCGGCCTGGGAGGAGGGGGCTGGACCTGCCTGGACTGAGTCTACCAGGTTGATCTCAGTCCTCGGGGGAGGCTTTGCCCTGGAGGAGGTGGGAATGGGGGGTGGGCTGAGGGGAAGGTGAGGGGGCGGGAGGGGGGAGAACAAGGGAATCGGTGGCTGATATGTAGAACTGAATTGTATTGCAAAATAAAAAAAAAAGTTCCATGGTACATAAGAACACTGATTTTTTTTTTTTTCACGTTTTTGAAAAGTGACTAACAGGTTAAAAATCTTTAGTGCAATCTTGGCTTTGAAGGCAAATGAAGATGCTAGAATTTATGTTTTTGTTATGTTATCTGTCATTTACATACAAGAGATATCTTCAGGATCTGCGTGAGTCTCAATTTCATTCAACTATTTCCTTAGAGATTGGAAAAGTTTTGTCATTCTGTGACTTTTCTGTGTAATTTTGTCTGCTTTCCTAGCTTTGGAAATGTAGTCCATGGTATTTTTAGCCATAATTCAGATTAATTATTTCTTGTTAATGCTAAAACACAATCCTTAATCTTAGTAATTTCCCAGAAAACTCCATTTGTTATCCTCATCATCCTCATCACCATCTGCCATGGGTCAGGCACCTCTTTCAAAAGAGTAATTTAGGTATTCCAGCACCTTGAATATTTTGGTTCACCTATATAATTATAAAATAGCTTTCCCAAGTTGAGAATCCTTCACTTTCCTGAAAGGAAGGGAGGGACTGACTGAGGTTCTAGAGAAGATTTTCAGGACCATGCTTGAAAGTGGCTTCCTTCTGTTAGATCCACATTCTGTTGGCTACAATTAGATATATTCTCAGTGAAGAAGAAGCTGGAGATGAGGTTCTCCTGTGTTTGCATGAAGGGAAAATGGAATTGAAAAGGAGCAAGAGATCTGATTGATCCTTTTTGGTCTCCAACAGTCAATTTCATTATTCGTCTTAAACATGAAATATGCTGGCCTTCTCCCTACAGGGGACAGCTTAATGTTCTGTTCAAAGAAACCATATCTCCAGATGATATGCAGGCCTCTCCACTCTCCCAGATGTCTGCTCTAATGATCTGATGATCCACAAGGATAAGGCATCTGCCCCTAATCTTCCTTTCCTGCCCCACAAGTTATTATATAATAGTAGACCACAGATAAATTGCTGAAACACATAATCTAATTTATGAAGGAGAAATATACAAAAAATATAAACCACCATTTACAAAAGACACTTGGGAACTCCTCACAGACCTCTCTCAGGAGCATTAATTGCTGATAGTTCATGGCTGAATCTCCTCCAAGAAATGCTGTCTAAGGAAGCTACCTGAAATAAAGCTATGACTTATTTTGCAGCAGTTTGAATTCAATAATTGATGCAGGATGCAAAGATATAACCTATTTGCATCAATTGGGGCATTCTTGAAGAGATTTTTGAAACTTCTACGCTTCGGCAAGATTGGTTGAATACTTTATTGTGAATATTTACGGTTCAAATTCTTTCTCAGCATAACCTTTATGCTTCCCTCCTTCCTTAGAGTGATTCCCAATGGCATTTCCCAAATACCCTTTACACTTAGATTTCAGATCATACTTCATGATCTGGGGACCCTGAGTTCAGACACTGGCCATTGTTGTCCTGACATTCCACAGGATCAGTATGATGAGGTCTCACTAGTGTGGATACTGGAGAAAGTTCCATTTTTAAGCCACAGTTCTGTTCACTGTTAGGAAAATACCCTGTCTTGTGTATTCAGTGACCTATGGTTCTATCCTTGAGTGCTGTCTCTCTTTGGACAATAGTTATGTTAGGGGACATCTTAAACAAGTAGCAGAGCACATCATTCTTAAAGGATTTACCATCTTGCCTGTTTGTTAGATTATAATCCTAAAGATGACTTAAGTCTAAAGGACTTAAACTTTTAAATGAGTTAGTGACTTTATGTCAGTATAATTCTTCTAACACTTTCATGCTTTCTAATTGCTAAGTTGCCAGTCAATTCTATGTCCAATAAAAACATTCTGATCTGTTACCTAGACTTGGTTCTCAGATATACTTGGTAAATTAATTAATTTTAGTTTTCATATCCCCACATTTCAATCTTAGCTAGAAAGGTCCTTAGGATTGAATGTGTTGATTGAAACATAATTTATCATTGCTTTCATTTACTTCTTATAAATAAGTTTCTTCTTGGCTTTCCATATAATGACTTGTGAGAGCTTAGAGTTTGTTAAGCTTTCCAATGTAAAAAAATGCATTTCTGGCTTTGTGCTATTCTCTTTCACTTTTTGCCTACAAAATACCTAATTCTTCCTTGAATGTTAAGGTTACCTTGCCAAAGACAGCCATGTGTAGTCAATGTGTAGTATGAGGGTTCTCTTTGTAAGCTTTTTAAAAAAGATGTTGGTTTGCCAGGCATGTTATTTGTACTCCAAGCACCTACAAATTGGAATGAAACGAAACTTCTTGCAACTGCATAATCAAATGACCAATCCTTCAATACTGTATTAACTTCATTGATCACCCTTTCCTGCTAATAAATACTTTATTTCATTTTTTTGTTATGGAAGCATCCAAAATTGAATTATTAAATTCTGTTTAATGTTTGGTAAGTAGTAAACAATCATGATATCTCAGTGACCTACATGATTAACAAACACTCCCTTATATCAGAGCTTATTACAGATGTAATTGGTTTCTTAGATTTCCTTTGAGCCATAGGTCTGCCATAGGACCTTCTGTGTCTGTCACTTGAATAAGGAGCGAGAGTGTTTTGAGAACCTTGAGGAGGTGTGAAGGGCTGGGTTTGGAGATACTGTACTTTACTTTTGCTAACGTCTTGTTGTAGGGTCACAGACAATTCTGGGCCATCTAAACTTTATTTGTTCTTGGGAGAAGGAAGAAGGTTAGAAGTAAATTGAGAATCTACATACTTCTAGATTTATGTCTCTCTAACCTATATATTTCTCTCAGTAGAAAACATTTCCTAATGAATAATTAAGATTTGCATGGCATTTTATGTGTGTTATAATGTGTGTTATATGTTGTGGTACTCTAAATATCTTTATGATATTCACTTTTATCCCTTTTGGTAGATGGTAGCAGTGAGGTTTATGAGTTTAATCATATCACACATATAAAACTTCGCTATATGCTAAGTTCTCTGCTTATATTAAGGACAAAAAGTAACCCCAAATGGATATACGTTGCTGTTATGGTCAAGTGTAAGAAACATATGTCAGCTGAACAACAATATTAACGAATGTGTGTTTGTAAGTGAGATCTGTTATCTATAAGAAGAAAAGACATGCTAGTTTGTTTAATAATATGGTAAATTATAATATTAAAATATAGCATTGTGCCAGGCAGTGGTAGCATATGCCTTTAAACCAGTACTCAGGGAGGCAGAGGCAGGCAGATCTCTGTGAGTTTGAGGCCAACCTGGTCTGCAAAGTGAGTTCCAGGACAGCCAGAGTTACACAGAGAAACTCTGTCTCAAAAAGCCAAAAAAAAAAAAAAAAAAAAAAGACAGCATTGCAATGATGGTTCTGCAGCCATGCAAATACCCTCAAATGGGTGTGTAATGATGTATAAATCATATCTCAAAAAAGTTGTTAAAAAAAGAATGCATGCAAGAAAAGAATAGCAGATGCTTCTTCCTCCATGTTATTGACTCCTATTCCAAATCCTGCAGAATGTGAGAAGACTGAAGACTTAGCAGAGCTTTCTACCATGTTCAGTGGTTTCTCCAGGCTTTTCTTAATAAGTCAAGAAATGCAAACAAAACACAATAAAAACTATAATATTTGCAGAAAAAATCCATGCCAAGCATTGGGTGTTTATTTTTGAATCATATCCTATTTTAAGGTGAATTACACTCATGACAAAGGACCAGAAGGCACATTTTCCATTGATAACTTTGCAGTAGTTGCAACAAACACACATTAGAACAATGCTGTGCTGCGGGATAATGCTTTTGTACACTGGTTTAATAAAACACTGACTGGCCAGTAGCCAGGCAGGAAGTACAGGCAGGATAAGCAGACAAGGAGAATTCTGGGAAGAGGAAGGCTGAGTCAAGAGACACCAGCCTGCCGTCCAGGGAGCAACATGTAATGACACACAGATAAAGCCATGGAACATGTGGCAACATATAGATGAACAGAAATGGGATGAATTTAAGTGTAAGAGCTAGTCAGCAGGAAGCCTGAGCTAATGGCTGAGGAGTTTTAATTAATACAAACCTTTGTGTGTTTACCTGGATCTGAGTGGCTGCGGGACGGCAGGACTGCGGGAGCCAGGACCAGAAAAAAAATCCAGTTACAATGCTGGTTTTTCTTCTTTTTTAAATCTATCCAATTAGTTCCCATGTTTTTCAAAGAACTAGCATGGCTTATGTGTCTACTTAATGAGGTTTTTATTTTCTTTAAATGTTCTTTACTATTCACGGAATAATTCAGTATTAAAAGATGGTGAACATATGCTTCCAAAACCTGAAGCTTCTGTGTCACTATTTCTACTTACTTTTTCATATACAAATTTGTTGTTTTAGGTCGACACCAAGGCTGACTAACCAATACCTATGACAAACCAGTGGCTTTCACCACTGAACCTTGCCAGTCTTGAGACTGGAAACAGCTCTTGTGAATCAGCCTAGCTCCACCTGGTTATGAAGTTAATTTGAGATTTGTTATCATTAGGTAAAATATTCTTCCTTATTACCCTTCCAAGAGACAAGTGGGAACTGGCAGAGGTTCTGACATGGTTGGTATGATGAGGGTGGGGGAGTAGGGCAATTTAAGATGGGCACAGAGAGAATAATGGAAGTAGTGTATTTTAGTCAAAAGTTCTGTGAAGCTTCTCTGAATTGGGGCCTGTACTCAGATGTTCAGCAGGGGGTTTCCCAATTCTGCCCCAGCCAGCTGGGAAATTCTCCAAAGCCACCCAGTGACTTTGTACCTACTGCATGAATGGGGTCAGTGGGTGAGGGAGCTGTTTTTCCTTTATATGAACTTCAGTGCAGACGTTAAACAGATGAACCTTCTACATATAAAGATCTTATAGTGTACTGCGGTGAAACATTGTACAAGAGATTACATTCTACCTTTGCAACAAAACTTTTTGAACGTACGATTGTCTTCCTTTTATAAATTGATGTTACTATCAAGACAGCTAAGTAGAACAACAGATTTTGCAGTGAGAAAGCAACAGAACTAGATCTTTCTAATATTTTAGCTCTTTAGTATTCAATTTTGACTCATTAAACATATTTAATAAATGAGAAACCTAAAAACACACATTCTTATGTCTTGACAAAATTAAGCATAATTAGACTTCAATAACTATGTATTGTGTTTTCTGTTTTTACATATGTCACTTTGAGTGCTTTAGGAGTTGAAGAAAGTGAGCCAGGGTGATTGTAGTGACTATCTCATTCAAATGCTTCAAGTGCAAACACAAAGGAGCAGAGTTAATTTGAAAGTAGAAGTATCAAAACTTGTCAATCTCACGGAAAGCCAAATGCTCATCAAGTAAGTTATTTTTAAAATATCTACTTTTTCCATAGGTGCTGGGTAGCCTCAGAGGGTAAGCTTTGAAATCAAAGGACTCAATTGGATCTCTTCCTACAAAGTTTTGAAGAATTTACATGATAAAAATTGTTCCTCACAGAATGTGGATCTATAGGAAGACATAAAATGCTTCAACCCTTCTTATAAAGTATTTTCATGGCAATTCTACAATTCTACTTTATTAACAATCCATATATTATATATATATATATGTATATATAATATTATGATAAAGGCAATAAAACTTTATTGAGAGCCAATACAGTTTACAAATTGAGAGCACAGTCTCTATACCATAGGTTGATAAGTCAGTCTGGTTAGTCATATGCTATGGATAGAAAACATCACAAAAACGGAAAACATCTGCTTAAGAGAATGACTGAAAGTAGAACTTTTGCCACTTTTAACAACTTCTACCTGCAACTCTCACATCTCTCAAGTCCTATTCTCTCCCCAACCTCTACTAATTTTATTGTTTCAGCAATATGGAAATAGAATAAAAAGGCCTTCATGTCAGAGAGAAGAGCAAAGGTCATGACAAAAAAATCCAAAAAGGAGTTTGTCTTGGGGGACACTAGAGTGATCAATACTAACTCTGATCACATGAAATCTCAAGCAATGTAAGTGAAGCAGGTGAATATGCAATGGACTCTAGTGAATTGGGTACCAGCCTCACTCTACTCTTTCTGGCACACTGGATACAGTCATTTAAGTGGTGCAGTTTCTATGAAGCATTAACCAATTGTCCCCACATGAAAAATATAAAGTCTTATCATTACTTTCAAATAAAATGTGTTGAAACCCTATTTTCATACTGAATTGTCTGACTTTTAACCGCCATCTCAATTTTCTTTTAAAAACACCTAGCAGACCAAACTATGTGCCACCTGCTCTGCAGCTCTGGTAGTTTGACTTTTCCTACATACAAAATGGGCTTAACAATTTGTATTGGCAGTGTTGTTAAGGTTACAATAGTTGATTTCCAGGGTTGCTTTAGCCTAAACTATTTTTACTAATCATATGCATATTCACTAGTGATTAAATAATGAGAATGCAATAAATAAGCTATGGTAGAGAATGTTTCAACTCAGAGGTGATTAGAAGCCTCGTGCGGTCCTGTCCAGAACATCACTGAATTCTTTGGATTTAAGTTTAAAGTCAATCAATGTTCTTTGAACTTATCGTCGCTAGTATTTTAACTTGCTGTGCTTCCTGGATAAATGTTCTGTATCTGTAATGACTATTAGTGATAATGGACTCTTGTGATCTACTAATGATGTCTACCAGGTTCTTAGAAAGTAGGATTTTCCATACACACATGCACATTTGCCATCTTTGGACTAGATGAGTTTTCAGTTCACGGCAAGCTCTAGGAGTTTATAAAAAAAGCTTTGATCAAGTCTGACTTGTCTCTTCACAATGTCTGCTCAAGTTTGTGCTATGAAGATCAGTGGCAATGAAACACTGACTAATAAAAATTTCTCTATGATCGACAACCATATACATTGGCTTTCCTGCTTCTTATTTTTATGCTGAATCTACACCTAGACCTTCTCAGGGAAGGTTATTCTATCTAATGTCATAATTTTACCATATGCATGGTGAACTTTTGCCTACTTCATTTTGGCTGAAGATTAAAAACACAAGATTTCATCCTGTATTTGAGATGTTAATAACGTTGTGTGGATTTATGAAATGTATTCCCTGCCATTCCCATCAATACAAACATGTAACAAATGAATAAAATTTAAGGAGGAGTAAGCAATCTTAGAAGTTTCCACCACTGCTCTTCAAATATTCCCACCACACCAAAGAAAAAGATTGCCTGCATCAAGGAATCTGAAATTAGCCATGAGAGGAAATATTATCAAAGAAATCTTATTTCATATCTTAAGAAAAATTAAAACACTACATAATATGCTTATCTCCTAATTTATAGAATTTTTATCTTAAAATTTTCTAGTATAATTGACAAGCAAAAAAAGGCACGGAAAACTTTCTATGGATTTCTAGGATATCTACATGCCTTTGAGAGCACACAGTCCCATAAACAAGGGTAAGTCTAGCAGATTAGCATTTCTGAATGGTTGTGGAAGACACTATTAGTGTTGCTATTTGAAGAGAGAAGAGAGGAAGCTAGACAGATGAAATCAGACCTCAGGGGAGGGCCAGACATAGAACACAACCAGAAGAAGAGTTCGTGCAAAGATGTAGATGTATCACATTGCACAGTGTCCCCAGGAAAATGCAAATAGTTTCGTACTGTTGGATATGAGGTTTTAAGACTGGATAAGCTTGCATTCCCACCAGCAGTGGAAGAGAGTTCCCCTAGCTCCACATCCTCTCCAGCATAAGGTGTCTTCAGTGTTTTTGATCTTAGCCATTCTGACAGGCATAAGGTGGTATCTCAGAGCTGTTTTGACTTGCATTTCCCTGATGATTAGGGATGTTGAGCAATTCCTTAAATGTCTTTCAGCCATTTGAGTTTCCTCTGTTGAGAATTCCGTTTAGTTCTATAGCCCATTTCTTAATTGGACTGTTGGGCATTTTGATGTCTAATTTCTTGAGTTCCTTATATATTCTGGATATCAGTCCTCTGTCAGATGTGGGGTTGGTGAAGAAGACCTTATATGTGCGAGAATTGTTGAGACCAAGGTTGGATAAAGCACAGGGACAAATAGCCAAACGAATGGAAACACATGAACTATGAACCAATGGCTGAGGGGCCCCCAACTGGATCAGGCCCTCTGAATGGGTGAGACAGTTGATTGGCTTGATCTGTTTGGGAGGCATCCAGGCAGTGGGACCGGGTCCTGTGCTCATTGCATGAGTTGGCTGTTTGAAACCTGGGGCCTATGCAGGGTCGCTTGCCTGGGAGGAGGGGACTGGACCTGCCTGGACTGAGTCTACCAGGTTGATCTCAGTCCTCGGGGGAGGCTTTGCCCTGGAGGAGGTGGGAATGGGGGGTGGGCTGGGGGGAAAGTGAGGGGGGCGGGAGGGGGAGAACAAGGGAATCGGTGGCTGATATGTAGAACTGAATTGTATTGCAAAATTAAAAAATTAAAAAAAAGAGAAAAATAAAAGACTGGTTGAGGCCAGAGTGAGGGAGGTCCACTGAGTATGAGAAGCAACTGTTGGATGCATCATCATCTTCTTAAATATGTATTCCTCATTATTCTTTTTAATTGCCCTTGCTCTTCTAGCTTAACTTCCTACTCACAGACCAAAGAATAGGTCAGGTGGAAGTGCTTTTTAAAAATTATTCATTCATAAACTGTACTTCGAAACCAAATCATCTGTGACAAACTCTGGCCTGGCCTTGGCCACCTATCAAAGGTATCCCCTCACTGGTGATCAATGGTTCTCCAGGCCCTGGAACAGAGCCAAGAAGGAAACAGCCACTGATGAAAGAGCAGGGCGGCAATGCAATGAGACTAAAATATCCTCTCAAGAGTGAGGGCTGAAGGGTTCCTTAATAAAAAGCATTCTGTCCATTCAGGGATCATTCAGCAAGTGCCCCCCCTCCCCAATGAGGGTGGAAATACCTTCTGAAAGTCAGAAACAATCCACCTTCTGTGTGTAACCTTGCAATTCTTTTGAGGAAATATTTACAATAGAAAATTAGACTGTGCTGCAGAACACTAGCTCTGTTTGGAGTGCCTGAGGACCAGCATACCTTTGAAGATGCCTTCTCCTCCCTGCTTCCTCTGGCAACTGTCTGAACAGTGCCTGTCTTATTTACCTGATCCCATTCCCACCAGGAGCCTGAACTTTAAAACATTTTCACACATATAAACCAAAACCAACAACACTGTTCTTCCTGTGAATTGGAGGGCATTAAGTAACATTTGTAATGCACTTCATCTTTGAAATGTTTTGTAAACATTCTACACATAGAATAATAGGCTAATATTTCCAAATTATCTTGGATTATATTATCTCTTATCCAGTCTTGAGGTTGATGTGGTGGTGAGGGGTCTGGGAGCAATGAAGTTGATAGGAAGGGTTCTTCTACAGTACTCATGCCCCAAATCCACCACACTGTGGAGAACTTCTATGCACTGGCCCCTTTGCTTATGCTGCTCAAGATACATCTACTAATTAACTTCATTTAGCTTATAGGTACCCTCAACAACCTAGTAAGAAAAACAAACAGTACGCCACATTTCAGAGCTATGGGACTTGAGACTCAGAAGAATTTATTAATTTCTCCAAATTTGGAGGACCATCAGTCATGGAGCTGGTTTAGAACCAAGGTATTGGGATTTCAAGCATTCTCTTTCATGTCCTCTCATGTCTTTACCTTTGTGGTTCACTTTGTCTGAAATACTTCACCCCTGGATCTGGGTTTTCTTGTTATTGTTAATTTGTTTTGTGTCAGCACTCCCTTTAAGATTTGAGCTTGAAATATGAATAATGGCATGTCTTTAATCCCAGCACTCAGGAGGCAAAGGTAGTCAGATCTCTGGAGTTCAAATTTACATAGTGAGTTCCAAAACAGTCAGAGCTACATAGTGAGACCCTGTCTGGAAAAAAATAAAAATAAAACAAAACAAAAAGAATACCTGAGCTTATAGGCAACTCTCAATTGTATGCCTTGTTATAGGTTAGGTGATTGGCATCTATAATTCTATAGTATTCAGATTTCCCTTTCTTCAAGTTCTTCTCTGGTATTTAGACTGTTTAGTCTAAAGTCTGGCAAGCTTTTGGCCATGGCCTTTATCTACCTATGCTAAACAGGATACATATCACAAAGCTTCTACTTAATAACTTGTTAGTTTATACAATCCAGCAACTAACTTTGTATTTTTGTGATACTTAGTTTTACAAATGTTTTCATGTAAACTGGCTCATTTAGTGATATACAAAAACCAAGTAGGATCAGTAAATTGCTACACCAAGTGAGACACATGATTAATACCAACACTGTGGATGGCTACAAGAGTCTGATTAACATTAATGTGTTTCCACATATTACACATATGAAATGTTATCAAATATGCCAAATATTAAAGCACTAGAGTGGGTGACTAAGAGGTCAACAATATCATCTTTAAACCACTGAATACTGGAGCAGTGTATATAAACTCTGCATTGGTGGTAGGCGATTATATACTAGTCCTTGCTGTATGGATGGACCAAGTATAACTGGTCGTGAGATTGTCCTCTTCTTTTGCATGGATGAAAATTTGATATTCTTCATAAACTCAAGGTGTATTCATCTAATTGTTTTATTTTTTAAATTTACCTTTATTTCCCATGCTGTGGATTTAGTCCATTGTAGTTATTTAATATTTTAAAGTATGTATTTCTTAATAAGAAATTATATATATATATATATATATATATATATATATATATATATATATATATGGTACTGCCATTTCAATAACACATGCTGATGAGTGTTATCTTCCTGTGATGTACTGAATTTTGTCTCCACACTCAAGCCGTGAAGCCCATGATCTCAAAATGTGAGTATACTTAGAGATATGGACATTAAGGAGACAAATACGTAAAAATGAAGACATTGAGATGGACTTAAGTCCATGAAAATTAGTATCACTTTTCAAAGACGAAGCTTTGACCTAAAGAAAGTCATTTGGAATGTGCTCCCACAGAGAAAGTGTACAGGAAGAGAGGAGAAGTGTGTGAAAAATCCAACTCTACCTATGCCTTGATGCCTAACACTCAGCCTCTAGAACTGTGAGAAAGTCAGGTTAAGCTACTGAAGTAAACTAGTCTGTAGTATTCTTCTGTGAGAGCACTAAGGGACTAATCTGAATTTTTGTATTGGAAAGTGGGTGCTACTGTAACAAAAGTAAAAAACAAAAATGGAAAGTTCTTTAGCACTAACATGTGGAGGCTACTTTTGTAAATATGTAGAAAAAGCCTGGGATTCCTTGAAATAGGCTGGCGGTAGACAAAGAAACAGGAGGTGTCTCTGGCAATGTTCAGATGGAAATAAAGAGCATGTTGTTGAAGAAAGGCAACACTTGCTACAGAATGGCAAAGAACATGCTTAAATTACATTCTGAAGAAGGTGCAGAGTATGACTGCTGAACCTAGAAATTTAACACAGATTTCTAGGTAAGGTATTAAAGAAATAGTCTGTCCACATACAATAAAATGCAAAAGGAAAATTGTACTTTGAAGAAGGAACTATTTCCCGAAAAGGAACCAGAATGGGAAGATTTGGAATGTTGGCAGCTTACTCATATTGAAGAAGGTTCAGATAAACCATGTTGAGTGCCACCCACAACAGACTTAGATGAAATTGTAAACTTTAAGGTGCTGCTGGACTGGTCTTAGTGTTTGCGGCTATTTAGACAAGGGTGACTTTTCTGTTCATTGTAGGAGCTCTTTTGTAGATTTCTTGGGATTTCCTCTCTGCTAACCATGTCATTTCCAAAAGGACAGTTTTAGCTTTTTACGTTTTTTCTTTCTGGTACAGGAATTTCTTTTCTTTAACTTTTGTTTTACAGTTCAGGCTAAAATTTCCAGCCCCATGATGAAGAAAAGTATAAGATCTTCTGATCTCAATTGTAGAATGAAAGCATTTGGTCTCTCATCAGGAAGATGTCTGTATTTTCTTTGAGATCTTTATTAAGTAGAGAAATCTCTTTACCAGTTATCTTTTAATAAGTATTGTCATAAATGGGGGGTTTAATCATGTAAATGCTTGTTCCTCATTGATAGGGTGATACAGTTTTGTTCTTTTTAAAACATTTTTCTCATATGGTTTTGGTTTCAGGATAATTTTTTTAATTAATTGGGAAGTAGTCTCTAATTTTCTAGTTTCTGGGAAAAGTTGAACAGAATTGATGTTAATTCTTCAATGAGAGTTGGGGTGGACTTTCTTTTTTGTTAATTAAGTTTGTTCTTTGATAATTTCATACACATGCATAATTCATTCATTTTACTCTCTCCATACTCCCTCCCTGATCTCTCTATATCCCCCAACCATGCCTCCTATCCTCGCTACCAATCCTGTTCCCAGATTTATGACTTTTGATGTGTGTGTGTGTGTGTGTGTGTGTGTGTGTGTGTGTGTGTGTGTGTGTGTGTTGTTTAGTATAACAAGGGCCATCTGTGTGAGTACTGTATTGGGGCTATACATTAGAAGTTGATGGAATAATCACTGCCAATGGATACATAAATAAAGGTAACAACTCCCCACCCTCCCTGAATTTATCAGTATCAAATGCTTCAGCATTGAGGGTGAAGGCCTCTTGAGCTCCTCCTGCACCCATGCATGACTATTAATGGGCCCCTGCTCATTCTTGTGCAGTCTCAGTTCAGAATTCTGTAGCTGATATGAACTTATGACTGTAATGGCTGTCTTTCCCAGAAGTTGGCATTTTTCAGCCCTTCTCTCAACTCCTGGATCTTATGTTTTTTTCCACTACCTCTTCAACAATATTCTCTGAGCCTTAAAGAAAATGAATACTCACCCATCGCTCATATTCAGCATGCTGTGCTGCTACCAGTGTCTGTATTCACTACCATTCACAAGAAATAGATACATTTCTAATTAAGGGTAGAGTAGTATTCTTATACAGGCATGAACATGTATATTTAAAATATAGCTTGACACCATGCCAATTTGGATAATCAGACTCAGTTACCAATTAGTACCTTATGATCTCCCCTCACATTGTTTTTTAAATAGCTTCATAATACCAGGTATAGATTACGTTCTGTATAATGGGACTCAAATCCATTCAGTAGTTGGTTACCCAATAACAGTATTGCCATCATTGAACAAGTATGCATATTTTATCTGGTGGGATGGTACTTTAATTCATAGGATTAACAGCTGAGTATGACAACTGATGCCCTTTTTTTCCACCAGAAGCCTGCCTAGTGCCTTCTGGAACCATGAACGTTAGACCAGGGAAGAAGCTTCCAGCTCAGTTACAGATTGATTTCTCTATATCACACAATCAGTGTGTGGATGGTATTGTCTTAGTATTGTCCTAATTTATTGCTGTGAAGAGTCACCATGACCACAGTACCTCTTATAAAGGAACATATTTAACTGGGGCTGGCTTAGAGTTCAGAAGTTTAGTCCATTATTGTCAGGGTGGGAAGCATGATGCCATGCAGGCAGACATGGTGCTTGAGATGGAGTTGAAATTTCTACATCTTGTCCCACACGCTGCATGAAGAGGCTGTGACAGGTAGGCCAGGCTTGAGCATCTGAGACTTTAAAGCCCACCACCAATGACACATTTTGTCCAACAAAACTATACCTACTCCAGCAAGACCACACTCCCTAATAGCACCACTTCCTATGAGCCTATTAGGGACATTTTCTTTCAAACCACCATAGGTATCTTCAAGAATAGGGTCTTATTTTCTGCTTCAGAATATAGATAAAAGAAATTTCAGAGAGGGAAGACTAGGAGTGGAAATATTTAAGTAGGGAGAGGAGTAATGGGCATGGGGGGAACATCAACCCAAATAAAGGGAGTTTGAAAAAGCCATATGGAAGCCTTCCATCTGTTACCAAACTAAAAGGATATAATATAAAAAAAAATCTGAAGGGAGATACTGTGCATAGGTAGAAAAAGCTGCATCTAGAAGCTGTGGCTTGTTAAACAACAACAACAAAAAACAGTGCCAGGGATAGGGTGTTGTTAGTCAGGGAGGCCCTAGAGGTCTTCCAAATAATACAGGCACTTGTAATTTATTCTTACTTTATTTTATAAATTGTATCATTGAAAGACTTGCAAATGAAAAATAGTAGGCCTGAAATTAACCAGACCTGAAGTCTATACATCCTAATGAACTTCCATAGTTAGAACTGCCATTTTGAAGTGGTGGATCCTCATTTTGGATTTTTCATTTTCACTATCAAATATATTTTTATGCACTTATCCATCACTCAAAATGAAAAATCCATGACATAATTAGAAATAGAAAAGCACTTAAATTTATATATTATTTCATGTCAGGTCCATTAGCAGCATTGAATCCTTCCTCATTTAGCCTTTCTTATATTTTTCTACACATTATACATGCATAGTTTTAACAAGTTCCTTAACTTGGAGCCCTACTATTTGTTCTGGTATTCGATGCCTCAAGGTACTGTTAGTTTAAGACATCCAGAGTTACCCTGCTGATTTACATCTCTCCTCTGTGTGAGGATGTCATATTTTCCCCTACTTTATTATTTCCTCCATTCATTCTCAATCTTTCCCAAATTCAGACAGCTCTTTCTCCCCCTGCCCCTTTTTTGTTTCTTACTGTTCTCTTCTATTTAGTTTTTAGAACTCACAGCTTGATTTCAAGCAAGAGCACAGGTAATAGCATCCTTATATCCAAACATGTAAATATGCGTCTTCATAAATTTGAAAATAAAATCACATATTTTCTTGCCCTTGACACAGGGATAGAAAGAAAAAAACACATATTCACTGTCAGATGGCATACATGTCACTACAGTTTGCAAATTCTTCAGTCTGGTTTGATTAGTTAAAAGCTTTTGGAGCAAAAAAAATTTAAAACAGAGTTTCGATACAAATAGAATTTTATGTTTCACCTTCTCCCTTGTTCTGTATGACAAAAGCATGACATCATGATTGATATAATTTTCTTCCATTTATCCTTTCTAATCAATTGTTTGGGCAAGGTGATTTTCCTTGTCTCTTAAATCTCCTAACACTGCTCTCTCCCCATGGACTACAGTGAAGCCAAGTCACCAACCTCTTTCTTCTAAGGTTCTGCCAAAGCCATGCGCCACTGATTAGCTTCCCACTCATTCTCTACTTGGTGCTCAGAGCCATCTTTTTAGATCACTGAGCTCACAATCTGGGAGAAATGATTCACAGGTCTTCATGAGAAAACTGAAATAGTTCTCATGGTCTACAGAGTCCTGTGTAGTCTTGACTCTGCTGAATTCTTAGTTTTGTGGTTCCAAGCTATACTAATCTTTTTGTTGCTGCTATGTTGTGAGCCCTCAGCCAGTGTGACCTTTACTCACTGACTTGCCTGGAATTACTGAGTCCTAGGCAACTCTATCCTTCATCTGGCTAGTATTCAAAGCCATCACTTGGTACAGGCAGGGGTCTGGTCCAGGGGAAATCCTAAGACACTTTCAGATATTATTTAATTTCTATTTCCATGTATCACAAGCTGTACAACTGGTTCTGGGTAACTTATGAGTTCCTAAGGTCGCTGTCAGTTTGCTGATCATGAGTGAATTTAATCAAATAATAAATATAAAATATTCACTATAGTGCCTTGAAATAATATAGGTTCAATACATATTAGTTCATCAACCCCCCTCATTTTTTTGGTGACAAATTATTGGTGACAATTTGGTAAAGGCGTGAAAGCTCAGATAAAATTTAGCATACAATAAGGTATATCACATTCTCTCTCTTTCCATATATATATATATATATATATATATATATATATATATATATATATATATAGTGTGTGTGTGTGTGTGTGTGTGTGTGTGTGTGTGTGTGTGTGTGTACATGTGCATTTGAGATAGGGTCTCACTATGTAGCCCTGGCTGACATGAAACTCGCTATGTTGACCAGGCTGGCCTTGAAATCATAGTTATATGCCTGTTTCTACTACAACTAATCTAAATGTAAACATTATTTCAAAGTTTAATTTTAAACTTCAAAAACAATTGCAGTAGAAGGGCAGTGACAGGTATGGGGAGATAAGAGCAGATAATGGAGAGGAGTATGTGATCATAATACATTGTATACAAGTTAGAAACTGTAACATAAATATTTTCAACAAACCCATGATCTCTCAAATAAATTACAGAAAGAACTAATTGTGAACTTCTTTCAAGAATAGAAAAGAATTTCTATTTTCCTCTAGAAAATTTCTTAAGGAAATATTCTAGTTAGCTTTAATTATCAACTTGATGTAGCCTAGAGAGAAAGCTTTCATTTGTACATTTTCTAGATCAGTTTGACCTGTGAGCATGTTTGTAGGGGTTATTCTGGTTACTCATTGGTACAGAAGGGCCCAGCCACTGTGGACAGCACCATCCCTACTCAGGCAGTCCTGTAATATATAAAAAATCTAGCTAAACATTAGCCTGTTAATATGTGAGCCAGAAATCAAGACACCAAGCAATTGTCTACAAGGTTTCTACCTGAGCTCCTACCCTGACTTCCTTCAATGATGGACTATGACATGGAGAAAGCAAACAGGAAATGTTGATAATAATGCCACTGTTGGTGTGTATTGTCTTTTTAAATATCTATTTATAAAGTCACAAAGAAGTTTCTGTGAAGGCAAAATAAAACAAAATGAAATGGATTAAAATTTATATCATTGATAAATAAAGCCTTAAAAAAGATTCCTTGAGGGCTGGGGTCCACTATTGCAGAGACTTTTGTTTGCCAAACGTATCCCGAGTGAGTCCCAAGGAGAGATTTATGAAGGACTTGTCCCAGCAGTCCTGGTGCCCAGGCAACTCACCAAACCCCACTCTCAAGGGAGGTTTCATAGTCATGAATCTTGGCTAAGAGAGAATGTTTTGTCAAAAACACTTTTGTTTCCCATGTCACATTCTCAAGTGCAAATCTCCTTGAACTCCATTCTCTTGTCCTCTCCCTGCCTCTCACAGACGTCATCTCACCCTGTGCCCCTTCAGTCATTGCTTTGACCATAGCTGTTGATCCAGAGTTTCAATGAGGACTTGAATCAGTTCCTCCAGATTTGGTTTGCTCATTTCTAATACTTGCAATGATCTTTTCGACTCAAGTTCCAAAATTTTGACGTAAAGTTTTGTTCTATTTCTCTTCCATAGTGTCTACAATGTGCCATACCAGGCTATCTCTTTTCTCAGAGAAGCTCTTTACAAACTGTAAAGCTTTATATAAACTGCAAAATTACAAGGATCTGCCACTCACATTGAACATATCTGAGACTAAATCGTCTATAGGTTATATTCTTTGGCTAAGAGGAGGTTTGTTTTTTAATTTCCAAGTTAAAATATATAATTTTAAAATGTTCAATTACATTATGCATTCTTTTATCTAAATTTGAGTTTAAGATCTTAAGGAGGATGGAATTTCCTCCTAAAGTTTAAGAACTTGTTCTTTTCTAGCTTCTTTGATTTCCTAGCACTGACCACTGAATATGAAGAAAACATAAACTACTTTTCACATGTCTTTATGATCAGTTAAGTCAAGACACCTGTAACAAAAGAATTAGATGTAAGCTGCAACACAAATTCAAGTTATGCTTTACTCTTGATCATTTTATTACTGTTCTGTAGGAGTTTTTCTTCTCAATTAATACTGTAAAGTTCAAAGCCCCATTTATGTGAAAGCAGTGTGGGTGTACAGGAAGTTGACAAAGATGAAAGATACTGGTGTCTTCTTGAAGCAGGACCTGTTGCCCCAGACTCCTCACCAATAAGAACCCAGAGACTTAGGACAAATGGCTGAGTCTAGAGGTCTTTAAGTTTTGTTTTTCTCCTCATTAGTTGCTTTCTCTGCTCTAGAGTGTGTATTTATATAATCTTTATTGACTTTAATTACCAAAAGTTGAACACAAAAATTATAGGCAATGTTAATGGTAAGGTGTGTTTTCATTCCTCTTCCCTGTCCTCCTCCTTCTCTCCCCATTTCTCTTCCTTTCTCAAAGACATGAAGATGCAATTAAGCAGAAACCCAGAGACTGGGGAAAAACCCATCTCTGAAGTTATAGTAGTAGAAAGCTGTGGACTAAATTAAGCTGCAGTGAAAAAATAGGGAGTGACAGAAAATATTACACATGTTACAAAAATTACTCACTAAGTTAACTGGTGTTATATTCAGTTAAACAACATAATTATGTTCCATGCTGTTTTACAAGGAAGCAGGTCTAAGCAGGCTATGTATAACTACAGTGCTGGTCCACAGTTAATTGATAAATCCTCCCAGAGACAAGACCTTGTCTGACTCCCCAGAGCACTCAAGTGGCTCAGGCTTCTTGATTTAGAGTTATCCAAAGTGATTTCTCAAATTTGTGTAAAGAAACAAAAATAAATGATTTATTGATAATGTCAACTTGCATCCCTTATTAAACACTTTCATATAGCAAAACATTGCTGTAGGCACTTTATATATATACTCATTCTCTCCTCTTCCTCTTCCTCTTCCTCCTCCTCCTGCTCCTCCTTCCTCAGCATCCTGCATAGCACCTTCTTGCACTGTGTGAGCTAACCAGCAGGAAGAGTGCTTCTTGGTCAATCAAGATTTATATCTCTATGAACTGCATCCAAAGTATATGGTCTTACCATCTAATTATGGTAGGCAATCAAAAACAATGGCATTAACCTGTCTTGTTCAGGTGCTTCAGAGATTTTTGGATGCCTGGCACTGAGATTTTCATTTAACAACCCATGTCTTCTGGGGACACCATGGTCCAACCATGCAGGATATTCTTACTCTAGTTAGACAAATTGGATCATGGAGAAGTGAAGTGATTTGTCTTACTAATGTGAAAGATACACTTCTAAAATTATGCCTTAGCTTATATACTCCACGTTCACACGTCTATGCCCCTGTCAATGGGCATGTTTGTAGGAAAAGACATGATCAATATATATAGTCCACATCATAGTGGCATACCACAGAACCACAGTTCAACTTCAGGCATTGTGTATCATGGAAAAGCATGGATGAATTATAGAAGATCTCAGCCTTGAACTGCTCTATATTAGTACCTTAAAGATGGATTTGAAAATGTGTCATTCACTTCTGATGCATAGAGTTCAGTTCTGATGCACAGAGTTCAGTGAGAAATATCTAAATTTTACTTGAGATTGCCCATGCCCTTCCTCCTGATGACAAACACTGGCCTTGGTCATTTCCATGTGGTAGGTAGGCTTCTGCTCATGCTGATTATTAATGAAATATATGGTTTCACTACATAAGTTAGTACAAGGAGCATTAGTGTTAGAGAGCTCAGTGCTTATCGATGTCAACAAAAATTAGACGCAGGGATCCCAGAATAGACTGATCATTTCCCTCTTACACAGAGACTTTTAGGACTCTCTGCATGTAATCTGCTCAATTTATTTCAACATTGGTGTTTTAAAGACAGTTCCAATGATTGTCCCACCACAGTTATTCTGATTCCTTTTGACTATTTTACAAATCCATAAAAGTGCTGGTGGTAGGGACTTTTTTCTTTTCTGTTTTTTTTTAAGTTTTTAAATATTTATTTTAACTCATATATAACAACATACTTTACATGTTTTTGAGGTCATATGACATTTTCTTACATGAATATATTTCATAATGTTTAAGTACAGGTTTCTAACTTCTCAAACATTCATATTTCTTATTGATTAAAATACTTTTTTAATTAAGAAAAAATTTTCATTTATTTTACACACTAATCAAAGATACCCCTCCCTCTTCCCTCCTCCTGGCCCCTTCCAACCCACACCCCCCCCCACTCCCTCACACAATGAGGCAAGACCTCCTTGGGGAGACACATCCAGTAGAGGCAAGTCCAAGCCCTTCCCCCTGCCTCAAGGCTGCACGAGGTGTCCCATCACAGGTAGTGGGCTCCAAAAAGCCCCCTCATGCACCAAGGATGGATTCTGATCCTACCACCAGGGCCCCCCCAAGCAGATCAAGCTACACAATTGTCTTGCCATGCAGAGGGCCTAGTCCAGTCCCATGCAGGCTCCACAGTCATTGATCCAACTTTCATGCATTCCCACTAGTTTGTTTGGTCATCTCTGCAGGTTTCCCCATCATGATCCTGATGCACTTGCTCACAGAATCTCTCCTCTCTCTCTCTCATACTGGAGAACTGGAGATCTGCCTGGTGTTTGGCTGTGGATCTCTGCATCTGCCTCCATCAGTCATTGGAGAAACGTTCTGTGATTACAGTTAGGGTATTCATCCGTCTGATCACTGAGGCCAGCCAGTTCAGTTCAGGCACCCTCTCCGCTATTTCTCATAGTCTAAGCTGGGATCATTCTTGGGGATTCCTGGCAACTTCCCTAGCACCAGGTTTCTCTCTATACCCATGATATCTCCCTCCATCATGGTATCATGGTATCTCTCTCATTGCTTTCCCACTCCATCCCTGTTCCAGCTCGACCATCTCATTCCCTTATGTCCTCATCCCCCATCCCCTACCCTCCATTGCACACCC
Organism: Peromyscus californicus insignis; assembly: GCF_007827085.1. Lineage (NCBI taxonomy): Eukaryota > Metazoa > Chordata > Mammalia > Rodentia > Cricetidae > Peromyscus > Peromyscus californicus. The sequence continues at coordinate 28,762,079 of NW_026294503.1, forward strand.
CTAACCCTCAGTTCAATCATGGAGATCTCAACTATTTCCCCTTCCCAGGGCGATCTATGCATCCCTCTTTGGGTCTTCATTGTTAGTTAGCTTCTCTGGAGTTGTGGGTTTTTATCTGGTTATCCTTTGCTTTACTTCTAGTATCCACTTATGAGTGGGTACATACCATGTTTGTCCTTCTGAGTCTGGGTTACCTCACTCAGGATGATATTTTCTAGTTCCATCCAGGGACATTTTTCATAGCCATCCACATTGCTGATTCAGCCTTCAGTCTCTACTCCATTATGGACATGGAAAGTTATTCTAAGGCATTATTTGCTTAGAGGACAACTGTTACCTGTAATCAGATTCTTCGGTTCATTGCAATTCCCCAAGTATGCTACAGACTGTCTCTCCTGGCCTAATTTAATAATGATTGTCTGGAGCCATTCTAAAGTCTTGCTAATTCACTGGTTCATCTCCGTCCTGGTTAGTTTTTATTGTCAACCTGATACAACTTAGTCACCTTGGAACAGTGAAGCTCAATTGAAGAATTGCTTCAATCAGATTGTTCAATGGTTTTTAATCTGTGAAAGACTGTCATGGTTGATAATTGGTATGGGAAAGCCCAGCCTACTGTGTGTGGAATCATCCTTAGGCAGGTGGGATAGCCAGAGATTGAATCAGTAAGTGGCATTTCTCTATGGCTTAAGCTCCTGTCCTGACTTCTCTGAATTATGGACTATGCCCTGGAAGTATAAATCAAATAAACCTTGTGTTCCCCTAAGTTGCTTTTGGTCAGACTGACTTATATCACAGCAGGAGGAAAAAAAAAGCTAGAACAAGCTCCAAGCCTTTTGTCTGAAATATAAGGGCCACATTGTAAATAAATACAACTTCTAACTAGCTTCCTGACCCTCTGTTAATCATGCATCATTTGATAAATTGAACAAAAAGGGCCAAGTGTGCCTCATACGTACTGAGTAAACAAAATATGGGAAGAGTGATTATTTATAGCAGCTTTCTTTGAAAGGACTTTCCGTGGAAGTGTTCTGTGGAGCATATTTAAATGTACTTAACTCTCATTTGAAGTCTGAACTCCAACATGAGGACAGTTTGCTGAGGTTATTTAAACTTTCAAGGCCTGTGCATGCCCATTTTTCATCAAGGGACAGTTGAAGAGTGCTTTATTAAGCTGCTTTAGCTATAATATTCCAATCTTAGGAATTAAAAAACATTTCTTTTGATTTTTTTTTTTTACTGAAAGGTTCACCTTGCCCAGCATTACTCCTCAGCCAGCACAGACTAGCATAGCCTTACAGTATCTCAGAGTTCAAAGACACTATCAGGTCACTGAACTCAGCCCCTATGGTGATACCTAATACCTTCTACAACATCTCCACCAAGTGGCCAAGCAGTCTGCATTCTGCAGGTAGGAGCATGACTATTGGTCCTCATCACATCCATTCCATGCCAACCAGTATTTTGTCCAAATCTCTCTGTGGCTATTACGTTTTTTTTTCTTTAGTTGTTTCCAAAGATGCTGTCTCTCTTGCTCCACAAGAACACCTAAATTCTTCCATTTATGACTTAAGCATGTTTTTTTTACAAAGCATGTCTTCAGGCATTTGACATGATAAATCTAAAACCCTTAGCTCTAGAACAAGCAACAACGCTTTTTAGAGCATCCTTGTTCTCAGTGTACCCCTGGTTTTCATCACTGTCTTTTTAATTTGACATAGACTATCAACTTCCATTTTATTGGCTCTTGGGATCTGTTAAGTGTCCTAAGCAATTTGTGATGACAGAATTTAAAAGTTGGCTTTCAGAGAAAACAAAAGAATCTGACAGGAGACTGGCACAGTAATCTGTGAAAAATATAGGACCTTAGCAATGATAGCAGCAAAACAGTCATTTCTGTTGGGTATTTTGAGTCTCAACTTCAATGCATTGTCTTCAGTTTTATACTAAGTCTCTCCCATGTGTTGTGTAAGTCACTTTTAGGAGACTGATGTCTTGGGAAATAAAATATCTTTTTCAGGTTCAAAAGTCCAACAATACTTCAACTGAAAGAAAGATTTCAGTAATAGTCTATGAGAAAAAAAAAGCCACTCTTTACAAATGAATGGGAAGAGAAACTACTTTGGGAATTTCTATAGACAGTCGATTTCAAGACTGGGACTATCACACATAAAAATTCCATAGAATGGCAGAACAATGTCATGTCCCTCTGGAGGAATGAGGGTGAATTGTTGGTGTAGGTGTATGGTTGTTTTTCCACTAGGTTAGTTCCATTCTTCACAAGCGTCCTTAGAAAGTGTTTGTTTTCAGGCCATTGGATGGTGCTTATTAGGCCTAGGAAGCTATTATAAATGAGAAGTCTGTAGCAGCTTTGCTTTATAAATTGACTTCTGCATATTTCTTTTGCTTTGGCTGAGTCTCAATCCTTCTCTTCTTGGAGTATATTCATAGAATAGTTATTTGAAATATCTATCCCTCACCACATACCACAAGCCACATTCTCTAGGAATAACCACTGCTAGATATAACAGGTCTATGGTTTTGAAAGCATCGGGCTGTGATGGGGAAGCTTTTTGCTCAATATACTTAGGAATGTGGTCAAACTTCATGTTATTGCTCCTGAATTAGTCCCAGGAAGCAAAGAGGGAGTGATGAGCTCTTTCAGGTTGTCCTCAGAGCAAGGTTGTGATGGCCCTTAGAGGTCATAGTAAGAAAGACTGGGCTGGTGAACTCTTTTTAGACTGTGAGCTCTCCATTGGTATACTAGATAACATAGAGTGGTCCTTTCTCATTTCTCAGCAACCCTTTGGGCCCCACCATAACCCAGAATGTACTGTAACCTGAATTCTCCAGCAGACTTAAATCCGCAAATGATCACTGACAGAAGACACAAATTTGTTAACCAGAGTAGGTGAATACAAGAACATGCCGCATATATTGAGTGCCATTGGCTTTGCTTACTTAGAGTTTCATTCATATACCCTGGGACCCAAGAATCCAGCCATCAAATGAAGCCCTTAAGAAACTCCCTTTAGAGAGAGGATTACAGATCACATATGAACATATGATTTGGAAACAGAAGGAGGGATTGTAAGAATTAAAACTTTAATCAGAGATGGAGGAAGGGGTAAAGGAACAGGAGGGGTGGGGTGGGTTAACAAAACACTAAACGTATCTGAAAAACCTCTATGGAAACCCACTATTTCATAAACTAATCAAAATATAATTTAAAAAAAATAGGCATTTGCACAGATATACTTTCATGGGCATGATGATTCCCCTAGAAGACATGTCTTATTACATTAAAAACTCAGTACTAGGTCTGGGATACTTCTCAATGAGTTCTCAGTCAGGGAGTTCCCAGAGGTCTCCCTGGACAACATAAACTACTACCATTGCCCTTGGGTGCCCACCAGAACTAGATGTATAGATTCTATTGCTGAAGATACAATACACCTTGGTTGCAGAACATTGAGAAAGAAATCTGGAACTAATGTGAGAACTTCTTACTTACTGGCTAGCTTCTGTAGTGCTAGAAGGTGCTATGCAGGCCACTGTGGGAGAAAAGACATCAATGGTATCCCTGTAGACAACCCTACATGCTTCAGTACAGACCTGTCTGGCAAGACGTGCCTGCTGGTACAATAGCAGCATGAAGGCTATGGGGTAACAAACGGTACTTGGATTGGATTTGAGGCTTCCACAGCAACGAATTCATGCCTGGTAATGTAATCCTGATCAAGAACCCATGACTCTGGAGGTCACAGAAGGAGGAACCAACAACTGTTGTTTGGCTAAACCACATGTTGTCAAATTGTCAGCTAAATATTTATGCTTACAGCCATAGATTACAGTTTTCTTCACCCTTGGCCAGAGGAACTTCTCTCCATGGAGAACAGTGGTCAAAGCTGAGACTCATAACTTATCAAAGTGCTGAGAGTAAATTTCTATTGAATGCTTAACTATAAGTAGGTCATCAACACTGCCATTCCCAAGGCTCAGGTAATACCATGGAAGAGGGGCAGAAAGAATATAGAGCTGAAGGGTGTAAAATTATTTAAAATGCTGTCCTTAGGACATGGCATGGGCATTGTGTTCATGAACTCACTGCAGAAGATCAAGTACCCCCCAAAATCTGTCCACATTCTAACAGGTAACACCCATTGAAATCAGTGGGTTATTAACAAAAAAAAAAGGAGAGAGAAGTGAGGAGAGGGGTGTACTAGGGATGCCTGAGGGAATTAGGAAGGAGTAATTTGGGATTCCTGAGGAAAGTAGGAGGGAGTAGTCAAGATGCATGTAACCAAGATGACTCATTTACATGTAGGAAACTGTCAAAGAATAAATTGGTGATACCCAATTTTTAAAAAGAAATACCTTTCAAGGCGTGCCTCTTCCACAACATGTCCCCATCACTAAATCTATGTTCACATCCACTTTGCCAAAAAGATTCATAAGACAGTGATCACCACATAGGGAAACACAAAGATGAACTATGAAGTAAGGCACATCTACATTCAGAAACACTACTAAGCCATAATTACACTTTTCTCTTTGTTTTCCTTCATAATAATGTCTACATTGAAGGGGTGCTGATATTTTTGTTTGTTTGTTTGTTTGTTTGTTTTTGTTTTTTTGTTTTTTTCGAGACAGGGTTTCTCTGTGTAGCTTTGCGCCTTTTCCTGGAACATACTACACATCATAACATAAATACACTACACATGTAATGTCATACATATCTTGTCTTCCCTACATGTAGTAAGAACTTCACACACAAATGATAGCTCTAGCCACTGTTAGTAGTTCAATGCTATTCTGTCTACTACTGGGGAGAGGGGCAGGTGATGTGGTCAGAATTTTGCATGGGAATCATTCAATAGTGCCCAGGTTAGAAAATGCCTGATTCATTTACTAATTATCTGGCCCATTAACATATGCAAGGTTAGAAGCTATAGACCAGGGCTTGTGGATCATTTGGGCCTGTGCTCCCATCCACTGGGGAGGCTGAGGCTAGAGAGTCACAAGTGTGAGGCCAACCTTAGATACCAAGTTAACACTTTTTTTAAAGGAAGTGCAGAATGTAGTTAAAGTGTTTACCTAATATACAAACAGAAGAAGCCCCCGTGAGCATGTGTGCATACACACACACACACACACACACACACACACACACACACACACACACACACGATCTAGAAAAGCTGTCCCAGAGCTTGAAAACCCCCATGACTAGAGGCCTGCCATTAAAGGCTCTCTGAGATTAAACGTAAACTAGACCTTCTTAGCATTAATATGAATTTTGCTAATGCACAAATGAACTGACTTTATACAACTGGAGTTGTAGGAAAAGAAAGGGAAGACCTTGGCGATATGTGAATGACATGGAGGGGGTGTGGTTGCTGGGTAGCAGGAGCATTTTTCACTGAGAAAGGCATGAAAGAAGACTGCAGGCAAGCCTTCTTGTGGAAACAGAGTAGTTCTTTGGGGTGAGTCACTTGCCTGGGGTTCCCCCAAGTCATAAACACCCAGGGAGAGTTACAAGCCATTGAATACAAGGACCATGTTGGGGGAGTATGAACCTGGAGTTCCTCTGAGTCTCTCTGCTACTATTTGCTCATTTGAGGAGAGATTCTAAATGCCATAAGGCTACTCCCTCTTGGAACCCATTGCCTCTTTGTTCCTTGAGAGGGTGGTGTGTGTGTGTGTGTGTGTGTGTGTGTGTGTGTGTGTGTGTGTGTGTGTGTATGTGTACATGTATCTGTGTGCAAGTGTGTGCTTTTGCAGAGCGTTTATTTACATTGGTGATTTTATTCCAATGTTCTTGACTCTGCACTGATGAATGAGGAACAGAAAATGAGACTGAGAACCGATGAGATGGAGTTCTCAGACCCTCAGAAAGGCAATATACTTGGACTAGGAAACACACAGACTGATGAAGCCTATTCTAGAGGCATCTATGATCTATACAGAATGATCCAAGGCTTAAGCATACAAGGAAAATAGTATGGCATATTCTTGGGCATAAGGAAGGCATGGTGTTAAGCACTACATACTTGACCTCTAACAAAAGGAATCAGTAGACTGCCAGAAGCCACAAGTGGCAATCCCCTGTCTGGCCTCCTTTAAGCCTTTACCTGGGTCCAGCTGGCCTAGCTGTCGGGGTGGGGATGCATAGACTTTCTTCTTACTGCTTTCTTCACGTAAATTTACATCTCCTCTTGATAAATACAAGTATCTAGCAAATAAAATCCATTAAGAAAATGGACCAAGATATATTTCTAAAGAAATAAAAAGAGACAATTTAGTAAGATAGTAAAATTTTGTTGATGATGCTAAGGACAGCCACCACAGAATGGATTAGGAAGCCAGTAAGAATAACAGGCATCTTCAGAGCTTCCTGCGTCTGATAATTTTGCATGCATTTTTGTGAGACGGTTTTATTGTTCTAGTCTTACAGATAAAGAAACTGGGGGACTTATTTGCTTAAGATCTTACAGATTCCTAAAAGGAGGGGCCCATGCCTAAATCTAAGCATGCCTGACTGCAAAGAGGGAAAAGAAACCCTATTTTGTGGAATGATTCCTACTAGGGATCGCAAAACATTTTACCCCTACAAGCCAATAACTTGTCAGTGTTCATAGTCTTCTCTCCTTGAAAGTTGTTTTCCAATCTGCCCATCTTTCCTATAAAATATCAGTTAGCCACTTCCAGTAACAGACAATATTGAAAACTGCAAAATATCCTTTCCTGCTCTCTAGCTTCACATGTGTGAGTGGGTCATATTGAAGATCCAATATGGAAGAGACACTCAGTTCCTCAGCTCAGGAAAAATGGGTGAATGTCTTTGCAACCTCCCTCTCTTTGTCTGGCTCCATACTTCATCTTCTTTGTGGAAACTGCTCTGGATATATCATCCTGACCACCATTTCACTACATCTATTCTGAAGGTTTGCTTAATGAGATTCCCGCCAAAAAGGAAGGTTATCTAGAACTTGAAAATGATTAAAACAGAGAGTTTGGGGCTCTTGTGGAGGCTTTTCTTAAAGTGTTATATATAGCTGCTGCTTTTATGTTCACATCTACAGAGAAACACAACTTCCTGCTTTCTCTGAAAAATGGTGTTAGAACTTGCAAGCTGAGGCCAGTCACTAAAAATACCTTGCATCCAGATCAGCCTGTGTGGCCTCTTAGAAGGTTGTGACTATGTGGAGTGAAATGAAATCCTTCTCTATGTTAACATGTGCCTTGATTAGCCTTCACCTCAATTTTCTAGCCCCAAAGCCTTCTATATTTTATCACTGAATTAATATTTTATTAAGGTAGTCAATATAGAATTAGTCTCTGACCTTCACCATGAACCTCATTTAGTGATTTTCCAATGCTTAGTGCCCATGTTAGCACTGTCTTGAACACCAAGGAAATAGCACCCCTGTCAGTATTGTACTAGAGTCTGATGATCTTGGCCAACTTACTCTTGTTTTTTTGTTTGTTTGTTTGTCTGTTTTGTTTTGTTTTGTTTTATCTGCACATAGGTCTTTGTTAAATGATAGAAGCATTGAGAGTGAGTCATTTGTTAGTAAGGAGTCAGAGTTAATTGAGCATCAACAAAATTTATTTTCTGTGTTATGCTCTGAGTGCCTAGTAAATATTTATTCCTACAAATACAAGAGTCACTTTTTTCATGCATTATTCTCAGAATGTGTTATTTTCACAGGTGACAATTAAGTTCTTAAAATAACTGAACTGATTTTGAATTTTTTTTTTTAAATCAGCTCCTGGTAAGGCTAACCTTGAATAACTGATAAAGTGTGGCATCAGATTTCACCAATGCAAAGTCACTGTTTCTCCAATTGCATTTATTAAATTATCCATGAGAAAACATTGCTGAAGTTGAAATGAACTGATACCATGTGACTCCTAATGGGATGTGCTGACAGTACTTGGTGATGTCTATGTCCAAAAAAACATAAATGAAATAGAATCACTGGGAAATGTGAGGCAAAAGTCAACTGAGTATCTGTACTCAGAATTTGTTGTTAGTATGCTTCAAAAGTGTCAATGTTGGGCTGCAAAGATGGCTCAGTGGGTAAAGTATTTGCTGTGGAAGCTTCAGGACATACCTTCAGATCACTAGCACCCCTATGCAAAGCTGGCAGCAGTGGGGCTGTCTGTTACACCAACACTGGGAAGCAAAGACAGACAGCTCCTGAGTGTGCTCTAGCCAAGTGCTCTAGTTGAAACAGTGGGCTCTGTGTTCAGTGAGACTCTGATAAAATAAAAAGGTGAAGAGAAATAGAGGAAGACAACAACAGTCAACCTCTGACCTCTCCTCCACATATGCAAGCATGGGCAAGCACATGTGCTCATATGCGTACAACACACACACACACACACACACACACACACACACACACACACACACACACACACAAACTGCCAGTTATAGAGAAAACAAGAGGGAATGGGGACCATTCCTAAGTAAGAACATTAGGAGACAATGGACTACAATGCAATATGTGGTCTTCAGTTAGATCCTAGACCAGGAAAAATCGTTGTTATAAGATATTATTTGGGGCCAGGCATGGTGTCTTATGACTCTAAGTCTACACTTGGGAGTAGAGACAGGGAGATTTCTGAGTTTGAACCCAGTCTTGTCTACAAAGTGAGAGTGTTTCAGGCCAGCCAACTGTATACAGACAGAACCTTTAAAAACAATACTGTTGGGACAGTTAGTGAAATCTGAATATAATCTGTGGGCCAATTACAAATACTGTATTGTTGTTAAATGTATTGTTTTCTATGAAGGTCCAATGACATGAAAGTGGATGTCTTTCCACTCTTACAGAAGTTTTCTTGCTCTTAGGAAATGATGGTGTGGGAGTTTGGCAGCTTACTACTACTACTTTCATGAAGAAGGGAAGAGGAGGGAAGGGAGAGATAGGGAAAGCAAGCAAGCAAGAAAGAAAGGCAAGAAGGAAGGAAGGAGAGAGAGAGGAGAAAGGAAGGAGAGAGGGGGCAGGAGGTAGAGCACACCTGTACCTCAATAATGGAGAAGCTAAGGGAAGGATAATCCTGAGTTCAAGGTCTTTCTGAACTATGGTAAGTGAGGTTCTATTGAAAAAAAGAGAGTGAGAAAATATGAGATAAAGAAAAAATGTCTAAGTCAAATTGTAAGAACTAGAGATGCAGGTTAACAGCATGTAGAGTTTTTTAAAACATAATTATTTCCAACTTTTGAGTACAAGATTATTTTAAAATATAAAAATTGGAGCAATCAAGTAAGAAACCAATACTCCAGGAAAGAGAAGCTAAAATGAAAAATCAACTTGCTATATTTTCAAGAGCTCAAGGGAATTTAGAGTTTTTCTTTTCCATGACTTTCCTTGGCTGAGACTATGGCTTAATTGCTATGGTAATCCTCTCATGTTCTACACAGTTATAGCTTCCTTGACACAGATGGTGACTGAGGTAGGGCAGGAATCCAGAGAAGAGTCAAACAGTTTTTTTAAGCTTCTTTACATAGTTTTGACACTTTCCTAACAAGACTCATCATCAAGTAATTGAGACTTAGTGAACATTTATGTTCCAAATGTCTTTCTAGGTTCTGTAACAAAGGTAAGAATAATGTGTCTTCACTCAAGAAATGTATAGTTCAGTTTGAGAGGCATTCATGCCATGAGTAACCACAGCTCAGAAAGGCAAAAATTGTAATTGAGATAGACATAGATGCTGTCAAGGAACAAAGAATGGGCAGAGTTAGTTTACTTTGGTAAGGTGATTGTTTTGCTGTATGAATATCACTGCAGTAGCAGAGAGTGGCTTTTAGACTGAGGAAACCATGGCAGTCTAAACTATCACAGTCCCTCTGTATAAAGGAAGTCAATGGATATTGATGCATTCTAGAATACGCAGAGAATGTCAAAGAAAATATGAGGAAGAGCTTCCACCAAAGAACTTTGCATTTTATTATCCTTCATGCTACAAAGTTCTTGAAAGCTGATATCAGGTATTGGAAAACCAGATATCGGAAGGACTTCAAAACCCTCCAGCTGATAGCACTCAGCCATGATTGCCTAATATTGAGATTGAGAGGGCCAAAACTGCCTCTGTATACACCACGAATTACAGCCGCAGCAGTCCTCCTATTAAGTATGCACAGATCTCTACTGAAGAAGGGCAAATATTCTCTCTATAGTCCTTTTGTCCTAAGATTCTTTCCTAGATTCTTGCTCCTAAAAATTGTGACCAGGGCTAGACAGATGGCTCAACAATTAAGAGTACATATTATTCTAGCAGATGACCCAGCACTATGTTAGATGCCTCACAACTGCCTGTAGCCCTAGTGCCAGGAGATCAGATGCCATCTTCTGGATTCTTTAGACACTTGCACTCATATATGCACACAAACCTCCCTATATACATACATACTACTTAAAATTAAAAAAAAATCCTTAAAATGTTGTACCCCTTCCTAATTTGTGTCAACCCAAATATGAAACTTAATTCTGTTCTTTTGAACCTCATGAATAATGAAGATTCTTCTAATTCTACAACCCCCTTCCTCTAGAATTGATTAACGAGGTTTACAGTTTCTCCAAATTCTATATTATACCTAAAATAGTTCTCTTTTTTCTTTCCCTCCTTTCCTCTTCTATCCCCTCCTCTCTTACTCATCCCTCCTTCCTTTCCTCTCTCCCTCCTACCCTATTTTTTCCCTTCCTTCATTTCTCTTAGGGGCCCTGCTTGCATGCATGCACTCTACCACTGGACTAAATTCCCAACTATAGCACTTACTTATTGACACGTGACTGTCATTGTCCTCATGGATGCTTTGGCTGTCATATCCTGCTGAGCTCCTACAAAAGGAAATCTCTTTGAGATCCAAAATTTTATAAAAATGTACATATATATATATATAATTTTATTATTTTTGAGAATTTGATACATGCATACAATATATTTTGATTGTATTCATGTCATTCCCCCTCCAGTTCCTTCTAGATCAACTCTTCACTTTCCACCCTTTTCAATTTCATGTCCTCACTTTTTTAAAAGTCAAAGGCATAGTGGAGGCTTTGAAGGTGCAATCTTCCACCTATGGCTTCACATATATTTGTAAGAAAGAGAACAATAAAAGTGGTCATCTTTCCATTAGGGTTCATGGTGAGCAAAGGTAGTCTGAATGGTTTCTTTTAAAAAGTAATTACATTTATTTTCACTAGATACTTTCTTCTTGAAAAAAAGACTTTCGTGAGGAAAAGTAAAAAGACATTTAAATAATAAAACGTGAGTTTTCCTGAGAAAAAATAATCAAATAATTATTGATTCAGGCCCACTCATGTTACATATAATGTAGGACTAGAAATATTTACCTTGCATGGCCATTTGAAATATCAAGATAAAGAATTATATCTACTTTTTGCATAATTTGTATTTAATGATTTCTATTAAAATTAAGTTCAGGTAGTTCCAAGGAGCATATAGTAATTTGTAATAAATGCTGATAATATATTTTGCACTATGTCAGGTGTGTAATACACTGTTTTAATTATTTTTTCTTATTGCTTTGACCAAGAGAGCTTAAGAACCTTATAGTTTGAGACGGTACAGTCTGGGAAAGACATGGTAGCTACTCACAGTGTGCCCATAGTACCAAGATGCCCAGAGATGAATGCTGGCACTATTCATTTCCTCCATATTATTCAGTCAAATCCCCATGCCAAGGAGCAGTGGTGCTCCCAATCAGGGTGTGCCTTCCATCTTCAATTAAGTATTTCTACAAATTGATTCAGAGTTGTGCTTCCACAGAGATTTTCAGTCCTCTCAAGTTGATAGTCAAGATGACGGACTACAAATCCACTCCCTGTTAACCTGACACAGAAAAAAAAATCACTTTTGATCACATTTAACCCCTTTCCCATAATGTCTTTTTATTTCATTATGAAATAATCACTTGCTTGGTCTCTAAAAGTCCTCATCGCCTTTAACAGGGCCAACACTATCCAAAAGTGAAATGTTTGTTCTGAAACTTAAGGCCATCTCCAAATGGTGAGATTCTGTAAAGCAACAAAATAGGTTATATACATCTAATACACAGGGTCATTGTAGGAATGGGAGCATAACAAGGCTATACTGGACCAGACAAGACTGAAATCTAGCAGGGTACATACCAAATTCTGCAGTTTCATGTCTGTCAAGTGGAACTTGTGAAGGAATCCTCTGGGACTTGAAGGGGTAGGTTAGCCTCCACCTTTTCAGCTCTGCTACCTATTGCAGATATAGCATCTCTTTTAGCCCAGTCCATTCCTTTTTTGCAGCTTTCTTAAGCAGATAATCCATCATTTTGGTATCTCCAACATCTTGTGTTCTACTTAATAGTTTAAGCTCCACCCTTAAAGCAATTCACAACGGCAATGGGGATCTTTCTTGCAGTCACTCTGACCCTACCTCCCACTGCATGGGCTCTCAGTAATCTGGGCACAAGCCTCTGTGAATACCTAATCTTGCATTACAAACCCAGACCCATGGGAACATTGTTCACAACTTCTGCTGAGATCTTGCCTGGCTGGATCCTAAGTATATTTACTATTCATTCAGTGCAGGATCCAAGGTACCACCCACATTACAGATATATATTTTTTTCAAGAAACCCTTTATGAAAACATTTCATAGATATACACAGAAGTGTGTTTCCTTAGTGATTTTTAATCCTATCAGATCAACAACGAAGATTAAAGAGCACATGTATAATATTTCATTGGTTGGTGGACTAAGACAGATATTGTGTCCTTATTTTATAGGGGAAAATGAGAGGCATAGAGTAGCAGGATTATAAGAAAGAACAAAGCAGAAGTAGCCTGATTAGTGTGGCAGGGATGTGAATGGTGGTTACAGAAGATATCTTCTTTTGTGAATGGCACTAGCTACATGATGCCTCGTGCTAGCGTACCTGAGTTCCTCACTGAAGCCTCTATTTTCTCTGACGCTATACAATGAATGCACTAGCAACTTCATCGCTCAGATAGAACTAGATGAATTCACATTCATCCCAAGCTCCATGATTTTCTGTATCATCTTTGTCTTTATTTTGGATTTCCTCAACAAAGAGCAACTAGACTCCCTGCTCTTCATTTTCTGTTTTTCTATGAAGAGGAAGAGGCAACATTTACACAAATATAAAATTGACATTGTCACACTAACATCCAAAATCCTTCAGTGGCTTTAGATCATATGGAGGAAAACATTTGTGTTGATTTTATCCTAAGAGTAGAATACGAGTAACATCAATGCCATCAACCATGGTGTATAAGGCTCTGTGCTCTAATTCATTCATTGGCCATGAGGAAGTTTAATTTTTTTCTTTAACATTTCCATTTCTTCTCTACTCCTGGACTTTGCATTAGACACAGCCTTGGGCTTGGATGAGTTTTCTTCAGGATTTTTCATGACTCGCTCCTAATGTCATTTACATTCCAGGCTATCAAGCCACCATTGCTTTGCCTCTCTATCACTTAAAATTATATATAAAATATATATAATGGAACTGATTCATCAATGTATTTACCTATTTTTAACAATATAATGAGGAACCTAGAATGTAGTATTTTTGAGAGCAAGAGCATCACCTTTGTTCAGTGCTGTATTGACTTATAACTGTGCCGAGCATTCCTTGTTGTTTAATAGGTATTTGTTGAGTATTTGACTGAAAGCCATCAGTCTTATCTAGTCAGAAGTCAAGCATACAATGCTAGGCTATAAAGAATATTAAAACATTCTGAATTTAAATAAATTTGAAATACATATGAGATTTGTGAAGACACGTGACGTGAATGTCTACATAAAAGATACTTCATAACTAACAGAAAAAAAGAAAGAAAAAACTATATCAAACTATCAAATAGTGAGCCTTAAATGTGAAACCTTCAAGCTTGGGGATACATTTTCTAAAAGTTAGCATTTCCCTATTGAGTTTGACAACCTTTCTGAGTTTTTCAGAGCCAAATAACCATACTATTGGATCAACTCAAATTTATGGTACTTAGTACTCTCCATGACAACCCATTCCATTCCCGGTCAGAAGAGCAAGGAATTCTATCCTCCAGAGAGCCATCTCTGTTGTTATGGGTAAGAAACATTCTTGACCCTGTATGAAAGGGTCTGTGACTCTATTGGAGAGGGTTTGTACATTACAGAACAAAGGTCAAATGCATTCTACTTTGAGGGAAAAATGATGAATACTTCACGTTGTTGAAATTATGATGAAATTCAAATGATTGCCTTTAAAAAGTTCTCTTGATAATAGTAGTTGGTTGTCCCCCAGGGCCATGACCTTTCTAGCCTCAGGGTCTTGCTATTGACAACTGATAGCAGCTGTGAGAAGGAAAGTGAGTTTTCTTCAATGGACTGATACTGAGTATATCAACCACACTCCAAGGCAGGCCCTAGGTGTAGTAGCAGCAGTGTGCTGACACAAAGTGGACTTCATAACTTTTTTTTTATTGAGACTGAGAAAGAACTTGATGTTGATTGGATAGGAATGTAAGGCGTGATCTATGAGGAGTTGTAAGGGGGGAATTAATATGAACAAAAGCATGATATTCTCAGAGACTGTATAAAAACATTATTTCAAAAGTTTTCTTGAGATACAGCCATGCCTATTTGCTGACACGACATGTATGACTGCTTTCTCTACCATGGCATAGTTGACTCGTTGTGATAGAAATGATGTGAGTCAGAGAATCAATATAATATAGGTACTATTTGACCTTTTACAGAAAACAATGACAGGCCAATGTTATGGAGAATTCAGAGCAGATGGGTGTTAACACCTTTGAGCCTAGCGCTCAAGATAGGTTACAAAAGATAGTCTACAAAATCTCACAACACTTTTTGACTTACAGTTGGTCCTGTAAAAGACCTCTAAGTAGAATTCACGTTCACAATCATTCATAAAATGTATTTTCTCTCTCTCTCTCTCATATATATATATATATATATAAACTTTTTTCATTGCAATGATAAAATACCCAAAAATGCAACTGAAGGAAGGAAATATGTATTATTTAGTTTGTGGAGAGCCTGTCCATGATGCATGGGCATGATATGAGGAGCAGCTCATAACTGTGGCTACAGAACCTTGTCCACATCAGATTGGATCAGAAAGTATGAGATGGGTCCAGAAGGTGGAATAAGCTGTAAACTCCAATGCCTTCCCTGCTTCTTCCCCAAGTCCCCATCTTCTAAAGTTCCTACATCCTCCCAAACAGTGCCTACAGCTGAAGATGAAGTGTTTAAACAAATGAGCTTCTGGGAACATTTTACATGCTAATCATAATAGTTTTGAATGTGTTTACATATCGTAGTATGTGTACCAACTAATAAAATGATGAGAATGGAATGGGGGTGGAATGGGGGAGTTGGGAGGAGTGGGATAAGGGGAGGGAGGAGGAACAGAGGTTGGTATGTAAAAGGAAAGACATTTTTTAAATAAAAAATAAGAAAAATCATAAAACATTAAACGTAGAACTCCTCCATTGATGACTATGTTCATTGATGATCAACTGTGGACAAAATGACAGAATAAAATGAAAAAATAAAATTTCTCAACTTACTGCTTGTAGGTAGATAAAATCATTCTCACATGTTGACTGGGATGCCTAAAGTTGTATCTTCATATTCATAGCTACCTTCTTCTTAAGCACATTTGCATATGTGTGCCAGGTTTTCCTTTTGATTATGACTGCACGTGTGACTCTTATTTTTATTTGATTATTGTGATCCTGGATTATTGTACTTAGAGAAGTATAAACAATTTTTTTCCAATCATTCTTTTACTTTTAGGGTTATAATATAATCACATCATTTTCCCTCTTCCCTTTCATCCTTCCAAACCCTCCCCTCCTTCCTCCCTTTCAGATTCATAGCCTTCTTTCCATGAAAATATATATATATACATATATATATATATGTATATATATATATAGGAATACATGCATATCCTTAAATACAACCTGCTTGTTTTGCACAATGTTACCCATACATACATCTGTGCCAACTTTGATGGATTATTTGAAACACATCTGTTCTCATTATTAAGCTGGCAGCTTTGAGGAAATTCAGAGAATTCTTCCTGGAATAGGGAAACTGTCCCATTCCACAGATCTCTCAGTGAAAGCCAGTCCAGTTCTGTTAAGGGATCAAGAGCCAACTTGTTCTAGAAGAAATACAGATCTGCCATCCTCCTTGTGGGGATGAGGGTCAATGGTTTTCACATTCCATCAAGGGACTATGTGTTCCCGTGAAGAAGCCTGGTGGAGGGGCTACCACATAGGAAGCATGGTGCTTCCCTCACTCCTATTTGGCTTCTGGCCAGCCCTGGAACCTTGTCAAGACACTTAACTTCTTGATCTCAAATTTCCTAACTTTGAAAATTAAAGGGTCAGTTAGATATGTCGTCTTTGTACTTTGTGAGGCAGTGAATCCCTAGATCAAATAAAAATCTCAATTCAAACATCAAGGCTGGAACTGAAGGGAGTGGAGCTGATGTGGTTGAAGTGGGGCACTTCTGCACTATTATTTGATTCCCTGACAGTAGTTCTTAAACTCTTCCTGAGAGCTGAGGGCTCTTCAGTTCAGCCTGGGGATTACATGATGCTGTTGTTGTTTTATCCCCTTCTTCCAAGGTTCCATATTCTCTGTTCCAGAGAACTCACAATTTTGTGCATTCATCACCACATGCATTGAATTCATGCACAGTAATATACTGGATTTTAACAAAAATAATAATAATAGATCATGTTCCTTTAAATAATCATGTAGTCCTGCTGCAGTTACATGTTAATTATTTATGTGCTAGACAGTTCCTGGGGACAGAGGTAGAGCCTTAGTCTTTTTATGCATTGATGATGGGAGACACCACAACACATGGAGAAGATTCAATGTTTGGATTATATGACTTACAATTAATGTTCATGCCTAGCTTCACTATTATACTCAAGTTCTGTGAAGGAAAAGTCAGTATCTTTATCTTATTTCCCACAGTGCTTTTCAATTGTTCTTAGTAACAGAAAATACTCTATATGATTCAATACATTAATATACAAACAAATTCTTCTGTATGTACTGTACCAACTGTCAAATCCACACAAGGCCGGTGATGGGCTGTCAAGAACATGCAGAAGTAAAGCTGATCCAACTGAATAATCAAGGATTAAAATCACCTAGCAATATTCCAAACTGAAAGATCCCTAGACCAAAAGTCTCATGCCAACATTAACTTCTGTCCTCACTGGTCCCCATTTCTAAAATATTAACTACCTAATTTCTAAAATTTATCCTCTTGATTCTCTAAGTCTTTGATTAAAACAACTAAGGAATCCTATATTAAAGTTTTTCTTACATTTTTAAAAATATTTATTGTAAATCACTACTTCCTAAATATCTCCACTTATAAACTCCCAGGATGTTCCCAGCACAGCTTCTCAAAGACTACAAAATAACATAAGATGACCTCCTCTTCACTAGCCAAATAACATCACTGTTCTGGTGAATGTACTTCGATTTTCTGTTATACAATATAAGGCTGAGAAACAAACAAACAAACAAAAAAGCAAGAAGAAGGAGGAGAAGAGAAAGATACAAAACTGTGCTTATCTGATAAAAGGGGAAGTGCTGTGGGATGGTCTGTATGTCAAATGTGTTGCTCTGATTGGTCAATAAATAAAACACTGATTGGCCAGTAGCCAGGCAGGAAGTATAGGCAGGACTAACAGAGAGGAGAATTGAGAGAATAAGAAGGCAGAGAGAGACACTGCCAGCCGTGCCATGACAAGCAGCATGTGAAGATGCCGGTAAGTCACGAGCCACGTGGCAAGTGGGCTGTCGGACTGCCGGGGCTTAGTGGACCCGGAGAGAAAAAACTCCAGCTACACCTGATAAGAACTGTCAAATGAAACTATTGGTAGAGCTCTTGTGTCTGACATCAATGTAGGAACATTGGAGCACTGTAGAAACTTAAGAGCGTATGTAAACAGAGGATACCAATCACGACTGGTTAAGGACAAGCAAACAGAGCCCAATGCTTCTGATGCAGCCATAGTATCAGCTCTATATCATACCTCAAATGTATCAGGAAATAAAACAAAAGGCCTTCATATATTTTACAACTTGTTTAGGATCTGCTACATAGGAAGAAGCACTATGCTGGCTTATGACACATCTGTTCTTAACACTTAAGATTCCTACAGAATTCCTTTTAAAAGGTATTTTTGAAGTAAACTGTCAACATTTCCCATTTCCCTCACTCTCCTTTCTTCTCTCAAATGGGGACAATGTTAAGCATCAGAATCTTCCTCTGCCTTCTGATGAGCACATGTATGGATCTTTGTTCTGTCCCCCAGTCCCTGCTGCTTCTGCGGGAATGGAACCTCCTTCCCAACTATCCCTTATTTGCTTGTATTGTATTTACCATAAAATACTGGTGAACATCATTATTTTTGGTTATTGTGTCCATGAAGTACTTAACAGTTATACAACATCTATCAGTTAACTCATTGCCCATCTTCATTTTTTTCTGTGAAAAGGAGATTGTTGTGAGCTCAGTCTTATCCAATGTTTGACAATATTAACCTCTAAATCAATCTCAATTGTTACTATCATTATTACTTTTAAGCATCAAGCAACCCCAACCACAAATTTAAAGGCATATGGGGTAGCTCTGCTTATTAGCTCTATTAGTTTTAGTTGAGGGTCTAGATATTCTATTACCAAAGGTGGGTGTGGAACACATTAGGTTGTTTTATGGATTTGGGACATCACTTAATATTAGGCCCATGAGAAGATAATTGACCTAGTAAAATTCTCAAACTTTCCCAGTCTCAGGGTTGAAAACCAGTAACCCAATGATTATTGATAAGGAATCAAGCTAATACATTTTTTAAAGAGAAACTTAAGGTACAAGGCACTTTCATCTTTACCCTGTTTGGATTTAAATCATTTCCTTGAGGTCTAACACTAATTTCCTATCACTACATGGTGAGAAAGATCATTTCAATACTGACTGTTACAGTTGACTTTCTAGGGGCTTCTAACTGTTGGACCGTTCTACTTTCTGAATTAATCATTTCGAATGAGATGTGTCTGCATTGGTGGTTTCAATGGCCAGTAAGAGTATAGTCTCTTACCAGGAGCTCTGTACCCCCTTTGCTCACTTAGTCATTCTGCTCACTAGGATATCACATATATGGTTTTGCAAGACCTTGGCCTTTACTCTGATTAGACCTCCAGTCAAAAAGTTCTTCCATTTCCTGTGGGTATTTCTTGAACTTAGCAGATACTTTACCATACTAACTTCAGTCTTCAAGCTGTTTGTCACAAGTTCAGAATGTTTGCAGTTATCCATGTTCAGAATGTCTACTGTGATATTCTAGTGGGTTTTTGATGAGGTGGTGATTGGGCTCAAATGATGGTGTAGAAATGTTACTTCTAAGCTATCTGGAGCATGCTCTTCCACTATAGCTGCTTCCTGCTTTTCTTCTTTTCTTACATGCTTTCAGAGATTTCTCGGTATGTGTATTCTTTTTCTCACCTCCTACTCTATTCTGATATTTTCTGCATGTAAATTCTTAGCAGTCACTGTTCAGAAGAACTTTAGTGACATCCAATCCATCAATTCCGTACAATCCATGGACTTAGCAACATCACCCAGCTTTTGATTATTCTTGCTCTTGACATCTGCCTCCTTGGGACAATGCTTTGAATTGCCTAATGCATTAATTTCCTTTTTCTAACTGTGCTTTTAGACACAGCCTTTCCTAATCATTCTACTTGGCACCTAGACCTTTAAAATTTGAGTTTCCTCAGGAATCTTTTGCTATCTTGGCTGAAGACTTCTAATTTGATCATATTTTATGTGTTGGGGGATTCATCAGCACCTCAAAGACTATGAATTTCAGGCTGATATTTCCAAATTAAATCATTTCTATAGGTTCTAGATCCCTACCTGATACTCAGTCACTGTTATCATCGTGTTTCATAAGTAGCTCCAAACTAACATTTCCATACATATGCCCCTGCACCCCCATTATCAGCTATATCTCCAATGATTATCAAAACAACTTGCATCTCTAACTACCCATCAGTCATCTTGGATATCTCCTTCATCCTCAAGTGTATATCCCATTGAGAGTCAAATATCAGCATGACATCATTTATTTTCTAAATCTGGTTACATATTTAGAGCTTTGCAGTCCTAATTTTGTTTGTGGAATCTATAGAGGAGTCTAACAAGTTTTCACCCATCTGTTCTTGCCCCTCTTCTTCCTTTTCTACTAGCAAAAGTGATATTTTAACTATAGTTCTAGACTTTGGGTCTCTCTCATTCTCAGGATATATACCAGCCTTGTTATGGATTCAGGGTAGCTTTATATTTCTATTTCTTTCTAATAAACCAGCCCTATTGCATGCCATTTTCTCCTTAGTTGTGTCTTCTCATTCATCTGGGTCTTTGTTCTCCTATATATTGGTGGATAATGGCTCTCATCAGCCATCTCCCT
Organism: Peromyscus californicus insignis; assembly: GCF_007827085.1. Classification (NCBI taxonomy): domain Eukaryota; kingdom Metazoa; phylum Chordata; class Mammalia; order Rodentia; family Cricetidae; genus Peromyscus; species Peromyscus californicus. The sequence continues at coordinate 28,782,631 of NW_026294503.1, forward strand.
TTCAAGCTAACTCTTGCTTATCCATCATGTCTTGACCTAAGTTATGTTTCCTCAATAGGACTTCTAACAGGCCAGATGGGGTCCTTTATCTATACACTCTTTCTTCATTGTATATTTATAGTAGTTATAAGTGTCTAGCACTTATATAATCTTATTATTTATTTTCTATCCCCATTAGCACAATACAATTTTTTTTTTGTTTGTTTTTTTTGTTTTTTGTTTTTCGAGACAGGGTTTCTCTGTGTAGCCTTGCGCCTTTCCTGGAACTCACTTGGTAGTCCAGGCTGGCCTCGAACTCACAGAGATCCGCCTGGCTCTGCCTCCCGAGTGCTGGGATTAAAGGCGTGCGCCACCACCGCCCGGCCCAAATTTTTTATTGAATAAATGAGTTGTACGTAAAACTGCTGTTTATATGATTTAAGCTTATAAGAAGAAACAACATTTTCCCTAGGTACATCACAACTCTATACCTCTGATTGCTAGATAATTCATATCAAATAACTTGATCACAATGAGCAAATATATCACACATATCACTAGTGATACACATTCAGAGACTGTCAGACAAATAAATGTGTGGATGATGCATTTCTCTATAGAAACATGGTCAGGACACTCTGGAATACTCCACCATGGAACTCTGGTGAATAAGTAGACATTCTCAGCACCAAGACTAGAATAAAGGAGGAGATATTTTAAGAGTTAATGTCAGTGTGTCCTGTAGCTGGAAAGGGAGCAAAGTGAACACATTAAGCTTTCTTGCTTTGGTCAATGGGTTCACAGATAGTTTCTGAGATCAAATCACAGAATAGCAAAGGGTAATCAGCAGTATTTCAGTGTCACAGATCAAGTACAACTTCAATTCCTCTGCTGTGGGATGGTCTTTCTGTACACTGTGAATATGTTTTGTTACTATTGGTTAATAAAGAACCTGTTTGGGCTAATGGTAAGGCAGGATAATAGCCAGGTGGGAAATCCAAGGAGATACAGGAAGAAGAGGGCGGAGTCAGGGAAGACTCAACTGCCACCTAAGGAGCAACATGCCAACAGACCGGTTAATAGAAATGGGTTAATTAAAGATGAAAGAGCTAGCTAGCAAGAAGCCTGAGCCATAGACCAAACAATTTGTAATTAATATAAGCCTCTGACTGGTTATTCAGGTACCAGCAGGTGGGAGAGATTTATCCGGCTACAGTTCCTCTTTAATTCAATAAACTCACCTACCATAATTTCCTTTCCAAGGAGAGTGGTGAAGATCCATGCATGGATGTTATGGTAGACAAACCCTAACATCTGGTGTTTTACCCCACACCCCAACAGAAGAGAGGGCCCAGTGTCTTTCTAGAAAACCTAATTTTTTGAATTGTACTCTGTCATGTTTTACTTGGTGGTGGCAACAGCCATATGTAACTGGAAGAAAGCAAGTTGTAAACAACCACCCACCTTCCTACTACTTCCTTGGAAGGAACATAAAGTAGTATTTGCCCTTCTTTGAATCAAGTCTCTCTTATTCTTGCTCCCTGCTTCATTTTCTCTTTGAAAGTCTTTGGTTTTATTCATGGCTGCTTATGTAAACATCCTTGCTACACTCCACTTTCACCCTGGGCCAGTGAGACTGTATTTTAATTTCATTGTGAAGGAAAATTAGAGCAAATACAGGCCAGTATTGCCACATGAGACTTTTGAATAAGGTGAGTATTTTTTCTCATTTTCCCCTAAACCTTTAAGTACCTTTCAACCTATAAGATCATATACACATTACCTGAGGACTCAGTATCTCCTCTATGCATGGAGGATGAATGGCTACGCTTCTGTTGCTGTGACAAGTTTCTCACACACTCATAGAAATGCCTTGTATAGTCTGTGGCACATAATAAGTGCTTCCATAAATTTTTAAGTATCTATTTTCTACTATTTTGCTCTTGGTAGTTAAACAGAAGGCATTAGCAAACAAGTTTACTAACAAGCAATAAGAGTCAAATTCTTTAAGCAACCATTTTTAATCTAGTATCCTCTCTGTTCAGTCATTTTCCCAAGCTGGCCTCTGACTACAGCAATCATGGGCTTGGGTGCAATGCCTAAATTGCAGAGGGAATTGAGATATAAGAGACACAGAGCTCGCTTCATCCATTTTCTTGTAAGCTCATAGCTTTGAACATTATGTTTTCAGCTATACTTATGAAGAAACACAATGAATCTGATTAGCCAGTCAAGGCCATGTTATGGGTTGCACTATGTTCACATAAAATTCATATATAAAAGTCCTCACTCTCAGTATCTCAGAGTGTGACTTACTTGGAAATAGGGCCATGGTACATGATGTTTTTAGGATGAGATCATTGGGATAGGCCCTAATCCAACACAAAGAAATTCAGGTGTGGAAATGAACATATTTGAAAACTCAAAGGAAGATGAAAGCAGAGATCAAGTTTCCAGAGGTAAGTGGACAAAACCAGAAGAATTTCAGGGAGAAGTATGGTGCCAATGTTGCTGCACAATCCTCAGAAAGCCTAACATTGCTGACACCTACATCTTAGACATTGAACCCACATAGCTGTGAGACAAAGCATGTCTATTCTTAAACCATATGCTGTATAGCAGCACTAGCAGGCTAATTCAGGCCAAACATATTGTATGGTAAAAGAATTGCTTATGAGATGGATGTGGTAAAGTTATTTCCTTGGCATCAAAGGGGTTTAGTTTAGTGATGAAAACATACAGGATATGTCTCCAATGACTTAGCACTTATTTATCACAGGATGAATAGATGCAGATTTTCATTGCCTCTCAGGCCTGCTAATTTCCATAACACATTGTCTCAAACTCTTTTCATGCACTACCTCATAATGTGTGTTGCTTCTTCAAGGTAAGGGTATTTATTAGGCACTTTCATCTCTGTACAATATGTGTGGAACAAGGAATGGCCCGAGTAGTGGAGGCAGGAAACAGCCAAATGAAAGAATGGAAAGAGAAGACACTCGTTTTTGTGGCATATATAGAGGATGCTTCTTCCATTCTTCCTAGGAAGCTACCAAGTGGATGTGTCTAAGTTGGTGGTCTATTCTTCAACTGCTCAACTCTTGGGATGATAGAAAGTTGCTATGAATTTTAATCTAATTTTATTTTGGGGAAACTTTTGAAACTTCGATTGCATGTATTCTCACTATAGTCATGTAAAGTAACACATTCACATCCTTTGGATAATTAAGAATTGGCTCCAGAGACTTTCTTTCTTGAGACTGCTCAAGAGCCATGGCTTCAGAATCAATGCATGCTGAAGGAAAGTCTGAAACACAGAGGGCCCTTTTACTGACATTGATCCACTTGTAGGGAGCATCAGCAAGGTGGGTGCTGTTTCCACTGTAGACAAAGAAACTTTAACCTCTCAACTGAGAGATGGAAATTGTGGAACTTATGTCCTGTCATATCTGACAATTACTCTTCCAAGTAAATGTTCCTCAGCAATGAGTCAGATTCATTTTTCTTGTTTTGATGTTAAACCTTGTATTTTGAAGGGGGATGAGGATCCTGACTGTATTATGTAACAACTGGAGACTTACTCTGCCCAAATAAGGTCTACTTAGGAAGAGCAGGAGCCAGCTGGCACACAGCTTTGGGTGCCAATAGACCTAATTATGCCAGGCAAAGCAGCTTTAATGGGCAGCTGTTGCCTTGTCCAGCTGTCCAACAGATGGAGAGATGAGCATTGGAGCTTTCTAGCTGGCACCAAATATTTCTGCTTCCTCCTTGTGTTATCTGAATCAGAGCAATGTAATTGACAAGGGATGATATGCTTAATATAGGGACAGTCCTATATAAGCAGTAAGATTTCCCTTTGTTTAAGAGTACAAAATTCTGTACTTTTGGGGTGTTGCATTTGAGTTAGACTGTTTCTCATTAGCCTGTTATGTAAGTGAAAGCTAGACACTTGGAGATAAGGCTTAATGCACACACACACACACACACACACACACACACACACACACACACACACTGGCATCTAGTTTCCCATAGATTTTGTCCATTTCTCTCTTATACTACTTATATTTCTGTGTTTGCATGAATGACCCTCTAAGTAGTAATAGCAGGAAATATGTTTAAAGACTGACTTTGCAGCAATTCAGGTTGAGACAATAAGCTGCCTCATTAGGACAATGGAGTAAAGCCTGAGGAGATGGCTCAGTTGGAAAATTCTGCCTCCCAAGCATGAGAACCTAAGTTCAGATCCCTAGTACCCATGTAAAAGACAGGCATAGTGGTATGAATTTAAGCAGATCCTTAGAGCTCACTAGCCAGTCAGTTTAACTAATCCAGGGTCAGGGAGAGACCCTGCTTCAAAAGACAAACGTGAAGTTTTATTTAGGTACATAGTCCCTGGTAGATTGACTGTGCTCTGGTGGGTAGCCCCACACATTCTGGGCAGCAAAAATTGGATTTACTGGATGTATAAAAAGAAAGACATGAAGCAGAAAGTTGGGAAGAGGGGTGAAGACATAGATGCTGAGGAGTTAAGGGAAGGAGTGGAGGATGCATTTGACCAAAATATATTGTATGCATGTTTGAAGTTCTCAAAGAATATTATATTAAAAAATTAAGGTGGAGAGTAACTGGAAAAGATACCCAGTGTCAACTTCTGGCATGCATACCCTCATGCACACCTCCTCTGCACACAAACACAAATATACACAGTTTCTTAAAATACTAAAAAAGACATTAGAGTCAATATTGACTCACAGATGATGGAGCAGTGTGAAACTCAGAGCAGTCGCATATTCTGAACTGTGGTTCTTATCACCATGCATAAATCAATCCCCTTTTTAGGCTGAAAGCTCCCTGGAGCTAACCACAATTCTTATTGTGCTGCATTGCCAAATTTAACTCTCACATACTATTGATGTGGTAATGCTGAAGGATGCCATACTGTAAATTTTCACTGGAAGTTTCAATATCCTAACACAAATAAATGGGGTATAGAAAAATCCCTGCATATTGGGGCTCTCTTTGGAGGCCTAATACTTTAGGAAATAAAATTAAAATGCATCCTTTTATTGGATACAGTCTTTGTCCGAAGCTTATGTTCTATATATTGCTGGGAAGAAACAAATGAACAGTTAAAATGGACACTGTCAGAAAAATCTTTATGCAATCACAGCATAAGTTTGCATGAAGACTGTATTCTGTGAAATTCAAGCAGAGATTAAGGTCTTCATTTGTTCATCATTGATTGGAGAGACAAACCAGTATGAGGCATCTAGTGTTGTTTCTCAGAGAACAACAAACCAACCTTAGCACACAGTTTACAAAGGTGACCTCAGTAGTTTCTCATATCTTGGCACACGTATTTGCAATGTGATCATTTCATTTATGTGTGTGTAGGTTTGTGTCTGTGTGCATATTGTGCAAGTGTGTAGTGTATATGTTAACACCTATGTGCACGTACCACAAGTGTATGTGGAGATCAGAGGACAAGCTCAGATGTGTGCCATTGTCTTTCACATTGCTTGAGACAGGGCCTCTGTTGTTTTTCTGCTGTGAACTTCTGGCTAGCCTGCACAGAAGCTTCTAGAATTTGCTCCACTAGGATTGTAGCTGTTTGTGCTATATGTCTAGCTTTTCTATGGGTTATGGATATCCTAAGTCAAGTACACAAGCTTGTGTTGCATGCACTTTTACCCACTGAGCCATCTCCCCAGCCCTACATGTGAGTTTTTTCTATATCAAGTTATGACTATTTCCCCTCACTGTAGTTTAGGCAGGGTCTTAAGATTTCTGTGAACAACCAAATGTGTCAGCAGTGACATCTTACAACTTGCGAAACTCACTTTGGGACGATTTTAGGCTTCTCTTTGTTTTTCTCTGATAATGAAGAAAGCCTGGTTTCATGGGAAAGTAGAAGTAACATGGAGTGGAGACAGAGCATCTTCACTGAAGGTCCAGGAGTAACTCATCAACAGCAGAATTGTTTGCCTGAAGCATGAACAGGACAGGCAAGCTAGGACCACTCAGCCCTTGTGGAACTGTTAGGCACAAAAGTGACTTCAAGCAAGACCAGAAAAAGTACCTCTGAGCTGATAATACACTAATTTCTTGATATGAAGAATCATGAGCACTTAACTGATTGCTAAATACCAATGTTTCAAAGAGGTTTATACTCACAAGTAGATGACTGATATATCAAGTGATATATGGTGGTCCTTTACAATAACATCCGTGACCTAAATCAGCAAGTATTTTTCAAAACCATAATGAGGAGGCACTAATCATCAACAGTTTAAATAAGTTTTAATTTTGTCTTTAATATTTTGATTCCTTCAGTGAAATTAAACTATCACTTTGTAGTTGAAAAGATGGATATGGTGAGATAATAAGAAACACTGATAAATCTGTTCAGTCATTCTTCCATAGTTGTGTTTAACACTCAGGCAATCTGTGAAGACCTGATATTTCTTTCTTAGACTTATTCTGAAGTTAACATTCTAACTGTATATAAAATTGAACCAGTGTTGTGTTTCATGACTAGAATGCTAATGAGAATTCACTGACGTAGAAAGAATCTGTGGCCACTTTCTCCTGCTACTTCTTGGTTGCCTACTGTATACCACCAGGCACTAGGTAAGCTACAATCATATTCTCTACTCAGCAAACTTAGGTTGAGTGTGAGATATGAGGTTTTATATGTTAGTGAATGTGATACATGAACAGACAACCAAATACAATACGATGGGAAAGTGTATGTTTAAATGGAGTGGAATGGTAAGAATTGAAAGTGAAGAGGTAGCTAGGTCTTTTCAGCTAGGTCTCATTAGAAAGCATAAAACTCACAGCCTAGTTTAACCTTCATTTCCATGCCCTAAATGTGAGCATCCTGATAAAATGAGACAATGAGGAGAGAGGTGGAAGAAGAAAAGATGCCTTAGTCCTAATTCTGACTCTATGTGGTCAGAAGGGAAGAGAAGGAAATACTAAGAGTTATTTTCCTCCAAACCCTTAGAGAAGAGGCATGAGGATGGAGAAATAAAGCTGGTACAACATTAGGGAGTATGCCCACCATCTGTGGAGATCTGTCACATGTAAGGCTTGCAGTAGTTATTAAATATAAGTCAATATTGAATAATGTAAACACATGCCTTCATTTTAATTTGTGCCTGGATGATAAAGACTATGTGTGTTTCTATTGCTAGGTAATGAAACACCCTGAAATATAACAGCATAACACAATAACCATATACTGAGCTCATGGTTCTATGGGAAAATGAGATGATTAGGAGGTTCCCTACTGGACTGTCCCAGGAACCTTCAGTAGCTGATAAGTCACCTGGTTGTTTGATGGTCCAGGATGGTTGCATTGAAATTCCTGGGCATCATTCATATCTTCAATAACTTGGGAGGGTGGGATTTTGGTTGTTATCCCTGGTTTTGGTTTTCCAGTAGGGATTTCTAAGTATGTGAAATAGGAAGCTGCCTGTGGTCCAGAAATGGATCCAAACAACTAAAGGAACATCCTGTAGTATTACACCCACATACACTTTTTGAACTCCTTCTGATTGCCTGTTGTAGATGGGCATATTTCTCATCATGATTGTCAAATAACTATTCTATTTGAGTGTTTAAACCTTGCAGGTACCTAAACTGAACTTTTGGCATACTTCCAGATAGCTGTGCCTCCTTCCTGTTGGATTTTCTCATTCTATGTCCCAATATTCTTTTCTCTGATCTTTTCTTCCTAAAAAATGTGTAATCTTTATAAGACACAGTGAAAATGCAAATACTGTGCATATTATTCTGTCTTGTTATTCACTGCTTGTTTGATTTTCCAGCTTTGAAATAGTAATCACGGCATGCACTAATCATATAGTTTATTGTATATACTTTAAGAGCAGTATTTTTAGTGTAAACACTGTATTTTAAAATCATTTTTGATAGTTTCATATTTGTTTAAAATAAATTGTAAACATTTTCACCCCCATTATCCTCTCTCATCCCCTCTTCTCCTCCCACTTAAATCCTTCTCTTTCCCAATGAGCACACCCATCTTACTTTATGTCCTGTTTGTGCATGTGACCCACTGAGTTTAACTACAGTTGCCTGAATGTGAATGGGTTGGAAATTATTTACAGAAGTATAGGCAATTTGTCAGCAGCTAGACCACTGAAGAAAGTGATATACACCCCTCCAGAGATGCTATTAGCTGTCAATAATCCTCAAGGGATAGGTGGGACCCCATGAGTCCTTCCCATTCCCATGAAGAATTATCGAAAGGTTCAATCTAATGCAGGGCATGTATAATTACAGCCTCAGTGAGTTCACAAATACAATGGCCATGTCCTGTTCAGACGCCTTTTTGATTCAAAGCTCCCCTAATTCTTTCACTCTCTCCCCCTTCTTCCCTGTAATGTTACCTGAGCCTTGGAAAGGGTAATACAGATGGCCAGTTTATAGTCAACCACTCCAGGGCCTTTCCTTCTTGCCACAGAGACTGTAAACATTCATGATTGCAAAAACAGTGTTTCCTTATAGTTTATACCCTCTCTAGTCAACCTGTAAAAAATTTCAGAACATATTGTGGAAAGCAAACATAAAATGATTGCTGACCTGAATTGAATTGAGAGCTCAAAATATTCAAGAGGGTATTTCATTTATATTATTTTCCCTCATTTTTCTTAGTTCTTTGAGAATGTCATACAATATGTTTTGATCATATCCACACCCTCCCAACTCCTCCCATATCCACTCCCACAGATTTCTGTCTTTTTTAAACTATCAAATACTATTGATGATGCCTGCACACTCTTAGATACATAGACTTCCACGGGGAGCATAGTGAACTCACCAGGGGACACCTTTGGAGAAAACAGACTCTCCCTCTCTGAGCAGCTATGAGCTGCCAATAGAGCTTTGTCTAGAGAATGGGCTTCATTTCCACTTCCCATCTTCATGCTGAGATTTTGTTTCGCTCAAGTGTGCATATTGTCTCAACTGTGAGATTTTGTTTAGCTCCAGTGTACATATTGTCTCAACTGCTGTGAAATGATCTGTGTGGTCACCCTGCTTTGTCTTGAAATCACTTTCCTTGGAGTCACCCACCACCTCTGGTTATTATAATCTTATAATCTTCTGCCCCCCTCTTCCATAATGATCCCTGAGCCTTGGGAATAGGGTGTGTTATGCAGATGTCTCTGTTAGCACCGAGAACTCTTCTGTGCCTTCTCTTCACTTTGACCAGTTGCAGGTCTGTGTTATATTATTATGTCTCTCTTCAGTAAGGTCTTGCACTGCAATTTTCAATAACGGCAAAAAAGTATGATTGAAGATAATATTTTCCATCCATTTCTTAAAAAACAATTTTAAAGCTATTTGTGAAAGGAGGTAGGAGGGGAAATAAAATATTTTGACAGGATCTACAAAGGTGCTGTCCCATTTCCCTGAAACCTCAAGACTGACTCATTCCTGCTACAAATATTGGGCTATCACACCTACCTCATGTTTATCTCCCCTGAAGCCTCCTCTTCACGGGCAGTACTTGGTCTCATTTCCTTCCCTCATTTGAAAACTAAGAAGTGTCTGTGTGTTATTTGTGAGAGCTGGTGGCTAGGAGTGTGCAATGACTCCCCTACCCACTTTGTGGGGTCATGTTGAAGTTGCTGGAAGAGATAAGGGAAGGGCCATATTTGTGTTGTGTGTGTCCACAAGCAGCACTATTTCCTAACATGCCACAATGTGAAAGGGATTATATTTAATAATGCCAATTTATAGGATCAACTCTGCTTATATAATTACATTTATACTCATTAGCTTTGGTGCATAATATTCTATTCATGACTACACCAGATAGTGTTATTCATATAATTCTGCCCCAGCAGCTGGATGTTTGGATTGTGTCTTGCTCCTTTTTGCTATTATAGGCAATGTTGCAAGCAAACAGCAATGTTCTATTATATTTGATGTTACTTAATATACAAACTTCAAAATAAATTGGTTCATTTGCAGCTGAGTCAATTTGGTGGTGCACACCTGTGATCCTAGCTACAAGGAAACTGAGGCAAGAGGGTCATATTAATCCAGAGATGTGAGACCAGGCTGGGAAACATAGAAAGCTCCCCACCTGAAAAACTTCATAATGTTCTTGCTTATTTTAAAATTTTTCTCTGCCCCTTATTATCCACTAAAACTTTCTGTCTACTGCCACACTGGTGACTAGCCTAAAATGCAAAGGTGATCCTATGTCTAAAAGTTAAAGCCTATTACTGAGATTTTGTAGTCTTTAGGGCATAGTATACACTCTTTTGCCTGATATTTAAGCCCCTTCAGACTGTGGCATACCTACATCAACTTCTCACACGCCATATCCTGCAATAGTCCTGGACCGTTGCTCATTTTGTGGTAGCACAGTAGAACACAGTGCCCCTCTTTTGCACAACAATTTTCTCTGCCTCCAAGCCCCTTCCTTTGCCCCCAGTCTCATTTTATCTTTCAAAGACTACTATATAGACACTTCCTTTAATTATAGTAATAATAGGCAACACATACTGAATATGTGTCATTTGCTTGAAATTACTCATTGTCAATTTGTCTTCCTGCCAAATACTTAGCTTCTTATTCTTTCTAAAAATATCTTTCCCAGGCAGAGTTAACACCCTCTCCTGTGCTTTTCTATTATTTTGCCTCCACCTATTTGTTATTGGGGCCTGAAGAACAATGATAGAGCTCAAGATATTGCTAATTTATTGACTAATTACATTTATGAACATTTCTCATATTCCTACATTTTGTAGTTTAAAACCATTTAACTTATAAATTAGTATTAGTAGTTATTTTTCTAAGAAAATTTCAAGTTTTGACAATGGAATTATATTTTTAAAATGTTTGTTGTGTGATGAATGGCCAAAATATTCATGCCTCCATTAATTTATGAATTCCTTTAAGAAGGGGCTGCCTGCACTATCCATATTTTAACTCTAGTTTTAGAAGGACAATGGCTCCATAAGTATTCGTTCAATAGGTAAACTGGTACATTTGCTAGTATAGTGTCTTCCTCTTCTTGCAGAATTAGAAGTACTGGGTACTCTTATCACCATTAATATTGGTGATAAAGTTAGCTAGGCATGGTAGAACACACCTTTAATATTACCACTTGGGAGGCAGAGACAACTGGATCTGTGTGAGTTTGAAACCAGCCTCATCTACATAGTGTGTTCCAGAACAGCTAGAGCTACATAGTGAGACTCTGTTTGGAACAAAAACAAACAAACAAACAACACACACACACACACACACACACACAGACACACACACACACACACACACACACACACACACACACACACACACACTGGTGATAAATACATCATGCCAAATGTGAGTGAAAGCCGTATTTGGATGAAAATTATCACTTCTTAATAACCACGTCCTGAAGCCATAGAAGCCTTGCACACTCAGCCCATCGGTTTTACTGAGAGACCACATCCTTCCTTTCCCAGGGGCTAAAGATCCCAACATGATCTCATGCTGGCTTACTTAAATCTAGTATCCAGAATTAACTGGTAGCAAAGAAATGTGGGTAGAAGAGGCCAGCTATCAGGACCTCCATGTTAGATGAATTTCTTTATTTTTTTAATCTTGTTTATGTGTGTGAGGGGGATGTTTTCATGGGTGAACTTGTGTAGGGAATAGTTCATGTGTTGGGGCAGAGGTTGACATTAGCTTTTTTTTTTTTTTTTGAGACAGGATGTTTCATGAAATCAGGCATTTGCCATCTTGGCTAGATCACCTGGATAGTACACTACAAGGATTCCCTGTCTCCAGTCCCAAGAGATGGGATTAAAAAGGAGTGCCACCACCTGCCATTTACATGATGCTAGGATCAGAACTCAGGTGGTTATGTTTGCACAGCAAACACTTTACTCACAGAGTTCTCTCTCCAATCCTATCCTTACATGGATTTCAGAGAAAACTTCTATCTCTGGGGTCTGGCCTGACACTTTATACAAGGAATTATCAACAAGCTTTTAAAGAAGGGAATTGCCTTACTTCATGAAGAGAGAGCTACATCTTTGGCCCTGGGTAATGGAAAGAAAGAAGCAGCTGCAGCTTGGTTAGACATGATCAATGTGCATAGAATAGGCACACATAGGGCAGGTCAAATGATTGAAAATGCCTGAGAAATGTCAGGCATTTAAATATGCAGATGATTCTCAGCAACACATGTGTACTCCTTGATAGGAAGTCAAGAAGCCAAGGAGAATAAAATGATCTCACAAGGTGTATAGGAGAAATATCCAGAGTATAATCTTTGGTTTGTAACTTTTTCCTATATTTGAATTTTTCCTGCAAAAAAGTTTTGAATTATGCTATGTGTCCATTTGGACATAAAAATATGGACCATCTGTTCTTTATGAACTGTAGCTTTGCCTCAGGAACTAAACGATTATTTGATTTATAAATGGTGAACTTGTAGTAACTTTCAAAGACTAATTCTGAAAGAGTACTTGTCATGCAAATATTTAATCAAGTTTTCTTGAAACTTTACATCACACCCCATAAGTATATTCAAACTATAAGTTGTCTGTTAAAATTTTAAGAATAAAAATTTCCCATATTGGTAAATTAACATCTAGTGAGTCAGTGACCCAGCTGGATTTAGAATGCATTACATGTTCTATTAAAATATCTACTGAGGGAGATGGAGAGATGGCTCTGCAGTTGCTCTTTCAGAGGACTAGATTTCAATCTTCAGCACACATGTAAGGTTGCTCACAACTACCTGTAACTTCAGCTGGAGGGGATTTGATATCCTTTTCCCATTTCCCTGAGTAGCCACACACTTATGCACATACTCACAAAAAAAAACATATAGACAAATAATTTTGAAAAATCTAGTGTCATACCACATCCCATAAATACAAACAAATATCAAATGACGTTTTTAAAAGGAAAATTCATAATGAGCTCTATGCCTTAAATACCTGTAATGTTCACACACACACACACACACACACACACACACACACACACAGCACTATAAATTAACTACTGGTTTGTTACACGCTTGGTATGACATACTTAGCTGCAACATGGTCCTTCTAGACATTGTCTTTTAAGTCATCTCTGATCCTTATGAGAGAGCTATGGATGTGCATCACCTACTTTATGCCAAAGATGAACAAATGGTGGGTTGAGCCACCACACTGTGGGCATTAGTCAGCCTTAGAATCAGAATGTAGGAACTGAAGAAATGACAGATCCACTGCCTCTTACAGGAACCTCCAGCAGCGAAATTGGGTGGTCCAACTCTGCCCATTTTTCATGAACATCATTTTGCAGTAGTCTTCCAGAAGTGATGGACATGTCACAGCCCTCGTGGCATTTTCCTCAATCCAGAGCCCTGGTGGTATTTTCTCCTTGCCCTTAGAGATAGCCCATCAGTTTCTCAGACACACATGCTGTTCTAAACTGCCAAGGAGTGTGGTACCAGTTAAAGGGCAGTTATTGATAACTGATAATAAACAGGCAATAGGAGTCACAAACCTGTAACGAATATGGGAGATCACCATTGCTGTGAGCCAATAAATCAAGTAGACAGAAATGTGACAGAAGCTATAGAAAGTATGATGAGAGAGAAAGGCTGGGGGAGCTAAATCCTAGTGGTGGACAGTTATGAGGTTTAAATAGTGTCTATTCTAACCATATTTGTACAAAACAACACTGGGGAAACTTTCTTAGGCTTTCTGAGGCTCACTTTCCTCATTGAACAATGATGTATACATCGTTGTGATAAATAGGAGAAGAAACTTCATAAAAGTTGGGACTGTCTTTGGTCTTTGACTTCCAAAGATTTGAAATTTGGGCTCCGCTACTCCACTTTTCTACCTGTAAAATGAAAGCAACCATAGCATGTACTTAACATAGTTTTATGGGAATCAAGTTCATCACATATATAACACTTTTGAAAGAGTATCCAAAATAATGTAGGAATCATACATACCTGTTACATGGTAAGTAAAACTCGTGTAGATGAAACTTTTCGTTCTATTTCTGCCATAGACTCACAGTGTCTCCAGATGATGGTCTTGAGTTAGCAGTTCTTATCTCAAGGAAATTCCATGATATTCACAAAGAAAAATATAGCATCGGTTCTACTCAGTTAACCAATCCATAATCAAGTCCATTTCTTAGAAAATTAGAGATGTTTCTATGCCTTCTGAGACACTAGACTTACCACATCTCTGCCCAGCCCACTCTGTTTGGAAAGGTACTGATTACAATATCCCAGGTACTAATGTACTCAGGTTCTAATGTTCAGATCATGATGTTTTGACAGATCTAATTTTCTTGGTCAAATAACTGTCCTCATTCTTCCTTCTGACCCATATATTTTGTGTTCATAGAATGAAAAGAAAAGCTACCCCGTTTAATTACTTTAACAAGATTGGATGTGTTCCTCTTTAGAATTTAAAGACCCCTGTTGTCTTCAGTCAATTGAATTCAAGAAGAGAACTGCTAGATTAGCATCCTGGTCCCTACAACTATGGGGGATTCTCTGTATCTCTCTGTGTTTCTCTCTCTCTCTCTCTCTCTCTCTCTCTCTCTCTCTCTCTCTCTCTCTCTCTCTCTCTCTCTCTCTCTCCTCCTCTCACCTATCTCCCTTATCTATTCCAAGGAACAATTAGTAGCATTAGCTAACAGAGATGAGTGTTAAACGAGTTAAGCTGGGGAAAGATTTAGAGTAGTTTCTGATATACAGTTAGCACTAAGTAAGTGTCTCATTTTAAAATTATTGTTAGGCTTACCTATAGTGTTACTACTGCTTGGAAAGTCGGGAGATATGAGATTAAATGTGAATGTAGTCATAGCTCAGATACGTAGAAAATGAAAAAAAACCTCTTTAGATTGCAGACATTCATAATTCTTTTCATTTATTTTATTCAGATACTTTTATTTCAGAAAAATGCATTGTAAAATTATTTTAAAATAATACTGAAAAGTCTATTAATCTAGAAGATGGGAGATAGTTTAGCAGCAAGACGGCCACTGCACATGGAAGATGTTTTTTGTTCTCTGAGTTGACGAATGTTTTCTCAGGATTAGCACAAATAAAAATCTGAAACCCCCAAACCAACCCAGACTTTGCATTTATCATTATGAGAAAAAAAAATTCCTGCTGTTGAGCTGTGTGACATTTGATGACACATGGTTAAAAATGTACAGAGGCCTATGCTCTTCTGAGTGACTCATAATTTGCTTCATAGAAAAAAAAAAAACAGCTTTCTACAAACCAAGGCAGGTCAGAGAGAAGGAGGGGATGGATAGCTGGTGCTTCTATGAAGAAGAAGACGGGCTCTTTCAGAGGGTTGCCGTCCAAGTTGGGGACAACATCTTGATTTTCTACTGTCCACTGTGCTGTGGGGGATGTAGAGTCTTTGTTCAAAACAGAGTCTTTCTTGCATAGCTCAGGCTGACCTTGAACTTCCACCATTTCTTCTGTCTCCAAATATACTGGTTTTTAACTAAGAGTTTTATTTATGGTTCTCATCAGACCTTGTAAAACTTTTGCCTTTTGGAAATAATACAGTCTAAATACGACAGGAGTTTGAGGAGTTTGACATAAACTCCCCAAGTATACAAATAAACACTAAAAAAAATGCTTAGGATGCAGTGATGTTTAATTCCAACTTTATTGTTTTTAGAGCTAGAGTATTATAAATAAAACCGAAATCCCACCATCATTCACTCTATCTCTGTAATCTTCCCACCCAGTCCAGAGATAATTAACTGTTACCCTGAAGCCCATGTCTCTCCTCCTACAATGAATTAGAATTCCTTTATACCATCTGTGAGACTAGGGAGACCATGGCTCCCTCTCAATCATTTGCATACATTGCTTGAACAGAATAAACTTAACATTCAGTTTTATGTTAATATAAATGCTAAATGAGACCTTATAATACTGCCACCAGGCAGATGCCTTTGTAATAATTGCAGCTGCAATATTAAATGCCATTTATTAATTGTACTCATATTAATTGCTGTTTTATATTTCACAACTTTAAAACACATCCTTCTATCACTGGACATTTCATTTGCTTCTATTTTTATTGTCATAAACCATGCAACAACTAATTTGTACACCTCTCTCTCAAGAACTGCTAAAAGTTTGGAAATTTATCTGGTTTGTAAGCTGAAAAGTTTGCCTGTCACAAGTTTCATGAATTCTGGCAGAAGATAGGAAATGCCTGACTCAAAGGCAAAGGACTTTATTACTCATGGTGGGTAAATAGCATGAGAAATAGCACATTTGCACCAATTCTTCTTCATTTGGTATAGTTTTCATGGAAGTGCATTGTTGAAGCTCTTTGGTGAAGGACACTGCACACTTAGGCATGTATTCAGCTTGAGGACTCTTACCTTTGGAAAGCCTGTTATAAATGCATGTGCCAGTGACAGACACTACATTTTTGGTGTTGAATAGCACTCAAACCCAGCCTCTGATGACTCCCCATTTTCCAAGTCTGTTCACCTTGAAAACATTCCTTATGCCTTCAGTTAGCATCCTTGATTTCTCAGTTAAACATTCTAATTCTCTCCTGATGTTCTGCTGGCTTATTTACAGGGATTTCATTATCAACCAATAGCTAAGCATAGACTAAGCTAAAAATTAACTTTTCACATTGAAAATTCATTTTCCCATATTGATCACACTCTACAAACTGCCAACTGACAGTACTATCTTAGAAATGAAATCTCAACATTTTTCAGTATTTGTTTTTATTCTTCTGCAACCAGTAATGAATCTCATTTTAATTCACATTGATCAAATGGTTCTCAATATTTACTTTCTTTTCATGTATATGCATCACCCAGGTTTCCTTACTTGCCAATTTCCTTTAGTGTGTACATACGTATACAGATGTGTATGAGGTCCTAGAACAATTGTGGGTATCATTCCACAGGTTCAACCCACCTTGATTTTTAAGACAGGATCCCTCACTGGCCTGAAACTCATGGGTTAGCTACACTGACTAGGTAGTGAGCTGTATCAGGCCTTTTCTTGGGCCACCAACCAGCTCCCAAATCATGACACAGAGACTTATTATGTATGTTCAGCCGTATCTCATGCTTGTTTTTTGCTAGCTCTTATAACTTAACCTGTTCCTCTTCATCTACGTTTTACCTTTCTTTCATTCTGTATGTCTTCCTTCCTGTCTGCTGGCTGGGAGCTGCCTGGCTGGCCCCAGATGTCTCCTTCTCTTTCTCCCTTGTTCTCTCTTCTCCTCTCAAGCCTAGATTCCTCCTCCTACTTATTCTCTCTGCCTGCCAACCCATCCTATCCCTCTACTGCCTAGCTATTGAACATTGATCTTTTTATTAGACCAATCAGGTACCTTAGACAAGCAAGGTGAAACAAATGGAACACATATTTGCATAATTAAACAAATGCAGCATAAACAAATATAACACATATTTACATAATTAAAGTAACACTCCACAACAGTAAGTCCCAGCAAGCTGCTTTTTTTCTGCCTCCCCTGTGATGGAATCACAAATAATCATCATTTTTCCCTGAGTTCTAGGATCAAGCTCATGTTGTCCAGCTTAAAGGCAAGCACTTTCCTGATTAAGCTATCTTTCTAGATCTAGATATATGTATTTACAATATGATCCCATCATTTCTCTCCTCCCTCTCTTCCCTCATACCCCTCCCGTGTCTGTCATCTATTCCCTAAATTCATGCCTCCTCTTCTTTAACCATTGTTGTTACACATAAATATTTAAAAATCAACATTGAATACACCCTGCTGAGTCCTTTCAATGTTACCTGCATGTATGTTTTTAGGGTTGACCACTTGGTATTGGATAACCAACCAGGGGTCTCATCCTTGAGGAAGACTGCTGTGGGATGTTCTCTATGCTGTGAATGTGTTGCTCTGATTGGCTAATAAATAAAGTGCTGATTGGCCAGTAGCTAGGCAAGAAGTGTAGGCAGGACAAAGAGAGAGGAGAAAGCTGGGAACAGGAAGACTGAGTCAGGAGATGCTGCCAGCTGCTGCATGACAAACAGATGTTAAGATACCAGTAAGCCAGGAGCCATGTGGCAACTTATAGATTAGGTTAAATGGGTTAATTTAAGATATAAAACTAGATAGCAAGAAGCCTGCCATGGTCATACAGTTTATAAATAATATAAGCATCTAAGTGATTATTTTATAAGTGGACTGTGGTGTGGTGGTATTGTGTTCCCCAAAATATTGTGCATCCTAATAAACTTATCTGGGGTCAAAGAACAGAACAGCCACTAGATACAGAGGCTAGAAAATGGTGGCACTCACACCTTTAATCCTAGCATTCCAGAGGCAGAAATCCCTCTGGATCTCTGTGAGTTAAAGGCCACATTGGAAACAGCCAGGCATGGTGACACACGCCTTTAATCCCAAGAAGTGAGCCTTTAATCCCAGGGAGTGATGGCAGAAAGCAGAAAGATATATAAGGCGTGAAGACCAGAAACTAGAAGCATTTGGCTGGTTAAGCTTTTAGGCTTCTGAGCAACAGTTCAGCTGAGAACCATTTGGATGAGGACTCAGAAGCTTCTCGTCTGAGGAAACGGGATCAACTGAGGAATTAGCAAGGTGAGGTGGCTGTGGCTTGTTCTGCTTCTCTGATCTTGCAGCATTCACCCCAATAATTGGCCTCAGGTTTGATTTTTATTAATAAGTACCTTTAAGATTCATGCCACACTGCGGGACTGAAGGGGCTTGGTGGGACCCAGAGAGAAACTCTCCAGCTACAGAAGACTAACTTCATCTTTCAGCAGATGTTAATTGTTTGTAGCCCTTCATCTAGGAGTGAAATTCCCCCATCTTTGTTGTGATGTCAGCTGGTGTTGAAATTGTTTCAAACTTGTTGAGGCAGCCATATTGAGATTTCAGGGGTTGAGCTTCCCTAACATAGGTAGAAGGAACAATCTCACAGGAAACTTCCTGGTCCTTTGACTCTTAGAGTCTTTTACCCCCCTCTTCTGTGATGTTCTCTGAACCTCGAGTGCAAAATTGTCCTGCAGATGTCTCAGCTGGCACTGGGAAGTTAGCTGTTCTCTGCATTTTGACTGGTAGAGCTTTACACAGTCAAACCTGCCAACAACTTGATCTTGGACTTCCAGTCTCCAGAAATGTGAGAGAAAAGTTTATTTCTATTGTCATCAACCACCAATTTAAACCATTGTTATCATAACCCTAGAAATTAATGTAAGATTTGAAATATATGTTATTTATTGGGAACCTAAATAACTCTCACCTGCAAGCTTTCATTTCCATTATCTGTGTTTTGAAGACATTGAAAAATATACCAAATGAATGGCAAATGAGGTTATTAAAAACTCCTTAATTACTGATCAAGGCCTAAATATAGAACACAGACTAATAGACTTCTAATGTAGGATACTACTGCTAGACAAACTCATTTGTCAAGCTCCTTCCTATAGACTGGAGCAATCTTTCTCACACAGGGTGCTGTCAGGAGCGCAGAGAACATGGCATGCCCTCTACTCTGTGTTCTTTTGTACCACTTAGGAAGGGACACACAAAGAAATGTGCTCCTTCCTAAGCTCAGAATATGTTTTCCTGAGTTTTCTTTCTGTTCCCAAGATTCTTTTTTTTCCCCCAGGATAATAGTCTTCACATTTATTGAAAATAGATTTTTCATACAATATATTTTGGTTATGGTTCCCCTCCCCCGACTCCTGCCAGATCCTCCCTACCTCCCCTCCCACCCAATGCACACCCTTGCTTGCTCTATCTCATTAGAAAACAAACAGGCATCTAAATGTTTTTTAAAAAGGAATAAGATAAAAAAAATAAGAACAAACACACCTGAATAGGACAAAATGAACAAACTAACAGAAAAAGAAAGAGCTAAACAAAAAGCACAAAACCCACATATTGACACAGACACAGACTTACACATACACACACACACACATGCACACGTTCACACACAGATATATGCCATAAATCACAAAACCGGAAGCCATTATATAAAAAAAGACCTGTAAGGTTAAAGAAAAGTGACCATGTGTGAATGTGTACATGTGAGTGCTTGCATGCATGAGTACACACTACTGTTTCCTTCACAGTGAGTTGATTGTTTATTGGACTATTTAGTTTTTTGGATGTATTATAGTTCATTTAATAAAACTTACATTGAAGGATATCTGGGATGTTTGAAGATTTAGATTGTAATAGACAAAGATAACAGAAGTATTTGTATATAGCTTTTGAATAAAGATATGTATTCATTCATCTGAGACAAACAGTCAGGGGTATAATATCTGGGTCATACAGGACATGAAGGTTTAGGTTTTTCAAAGATGAGGAGCCAAGCTTCTTCCAGTTGACTGTATTGTATTATGTTTCCTCTGTATGTGATGGATACATGAGTAATCCTGTTTCCCGGCAACATCTCCAATGTTTCTGTTTTAGCCATTCTGATGAATTTCCTTGGGTCAATGATGCTGAGCACATTCCCCTTCATTCCTTCCCTTTTGGATTAGAAGTGTTTTGTATCATTTCCTCAAGGCATCAGTGGCTTCTGATCAGAAAATGTTGCCAACTTGATAATAGTTTTCCTCTTGTTTCTCTCTAGCCATTCTGAGGCTTTCTTTATATTTAATCTCATAATTTTATGATTTTTGACGTGTTTTTTTTTGGGGGGGGCAGTAATCTTGTATGGGCTTCACTCAGCATCCTGTAACTCTTGGTTTTGTTTCTTGACATATTGAAAATGATCTCAACTATTATTTATATAATCCTAGAAGTCCCCATCTTCTTCCTTCACTATCCACAGCTCACATGACATGATGGTTCCCTCTTTTTTAAACTTCCAATAGATCGTTGACATTTTATATATTGTTATTTACTCATATATTTGTCTCTGATCAGATGGCTAATCTAATTTGTTCTTTCCTCTAGCTTAATTTTCTCCCCTCTCATCTTCATTCTGCTGCTGAGCTCACCTCCTGAGCTTTTAAGCTCAGTTATATTTTTCAGTGCTGGTCTTTTAATTTCTTTCCTATTAGTGTTTCTTGCTTCCTGGCTGAGCCCTTCTAATGCTCTGCTGAGAGTTTCAATTTTCTCATTTTTGAAAAGTATGTTTGTAACATCTTGCAGAAGCTTTTTGTTAAAACCTAGGCTCTTTAAAAATCTTTGCTGGATTTTTCTGACATTGTTTCTCTATGCTAGAATCCACTTGCTGTATTGTACTGATTTAGATCTTTCTAGTTTTTGTTTTTGTTTTGTTTTCTTGGTATAATGATGCATTTCTTATTCAACTGTTATTTAGTTGGATGTTTCTGGCAAGAGATAGAGAGTCACTGCTTTGGTACTTTCAGAAGGAAAGAGAAGCCTTGGTTTCCCTTTTGACCTCTCTTGATACTACATGGGGAGCTGCTGAGGTATAAGTATTAGATGTCAGGAGATTCTCCACTAACAGCACAAGAGAAGGAGGTCTTGTTCCACCTGAAGGTGAGTTAAGGCTCTCTGACAGACCCTCCTTGACATCACACAGTTACATTCTTGGAACATTCTGTTATATTCTCATGAAACAGTGCTCAGTATCGTTGAGTCTAATTTATAACTCAGCTTTTGCTGGCATGATTTACACTAAGGCAAGGTTCCCTGATGAACTTGGCTTGAATACAATCATTATTACCTACAGGTTCTGTGTCTGGCTAAGTTGTTCTTTTCACCATCCTTTGTCTGAAGAGAGGTGTTTGATCATCTTGATAAAAGAGATCAGTATCCACTGACATTTCCTTTGTGATGGCTTCTTTGTCATACCTCACAAAGCAATGTTGTTAGCAGATACACTTTTTCATTTTAGTCTTTTTACACTTGCTTTGTGTGTAATATACAAGATTTTATGTGTTCTTAGCACATATATTTGCACCATTTTATGGAAGTAGACATTCCTTGACCAGTGTTCAAACAACCTAAATAGTTAATGCAATACACACAGTTTTACTAAGAAAATATGGCAGGTATCCTTCTCCACCATGCATGCAGATGTCTGCTGGCCCACACACAGAAGTTTTGGAAAACAAGCAAATCTCCAGCTCCCTAAAGCAATTATCACTGGTAAAATTGTGTTCCCAGAACACAATGTTTATCATTGCCAGAAAGCAGAACAGCAGAATCCCCAATATATGAGAGAGAAAATCATGATGCTCTCTCACCATAATAATGCCTGTCAGCTGATGTCAACTCCTGAATCTGTGATTTGGGAATTCAAACTAAGTTGGGAAAAATGTCCCAACCAGCTTTGTCACTGTCACTATTAGAAAACACTCTGAAATGTTCTGTCTGGTTCCCTTCTCTAGTGCCATTATGTCTTCTCTCCAGCTGCTGGTGAACGACTGTTCAGACTGGGCTTTCTTCACTGCAGGGGTGTACTTGACAACTGACTCACTTGGGAGACAAAGTTCTGTTCTCTTACTGCACAGTTAGATAATTGTGAAGAGCTTTAAGATTTAGAGATCTCTGCAGGACCAGCAGAGACCTTAGTTGCCATCATACCATGGGTACATTTATTTCTCTTCTCAGTTCAAGCTTCTTCTTAGTTCATGCTTCCCTCTAAGATAGCTTGATGATAACTCCATTCTTCATGTATTCTGCATGCATTTTTTTATATCTTTTCAGGGAATGATGATGAGACATCATTGTCTTTCTTTTCTTATTAGAAATTTGCATATCTCATTTTGGGGTCATGAACTGAGTACAGAAACAGCATTAACATGTACTTGTGAACAGAAACTCAAATTCTGATATCTCAGTAACTTTTTTTTCTTTTTTGATCATTTGATATTTTTGGCTGTTTGCATTGTACTGTGTTAATCAGAAGTAAATCTTTGTTAGGTGTGATGGTGCAGGCCCTAGACCTCAGGAAGCTCAGGTGGTAGATTCCCTATGAGTTTAAAGCCATTCTAATCTACCTAAAGAGTTTGAGTCCAGCTTGAGCTACAGAGTGGGATCCTGCCTAAAATACAAACCAACAACAAAACAAAATGGAAAAAGGAAGTAAATGTTTTAGTTCAGGAAAATGTTTTATAACTTAGTTGATTATCTCATCTATCCATTGCATCTATTTGGTTTTCTCTAAAACCTTACATGTATGTACTTCTCATCTCTTCCATATAATGACCACCACTTTTACCACTTTGCCTTACATATTTATATTTAGTTGAGTTTTTATCTTCTTTATCATCTGTTGCCTTTATTTTAACTCTTTTTGCCAATATATTATTTACCTGTGCATAATTAGTACATCAATTTAAAAATTTTAAGTTTAGTAAAAATGCCAAAGAAGTAATTTCTCTGCTTTTAAAAGGACAAACTATCTTTACACATCTCCTCATGCTGATAAGTTTGTTATTATTTTAATTTCTGTTTCTACAGGAATTATTGGTATCCTTTTTAGGGCCAGTTGGTTCTTGACTTTCATGTACGTTTTTGTTGGTGCCCTAATATGTCTATTTCATTTTGTAAAGATGTATGATTAGTGGACATGCATGTTATTTCAATGTTGAAGGTCTTTTTCCTCCATAGGTTCTTGCTTTACCTAAAAGACATGTCTTGACATTCTAAACAGATGAAATTTTCAGTAGTAGAATTTAACTTTAAGGGAAGCAGTGAGAAAGCCAACAACGAAGGCATATTAGAATTGCTGAAATAGTCATAGTGTCTCTGAGAACTGGGGTCCTTAAAGAATTCTTTTTTAAAGCTTTTCCTCCTTACTCTTGTCATGTGAGACTCTCAAGTTATGTTTTAGGTCTCTGTATGCATTTTGGGAGTCCTCATATAAGTTGTTCATTTCCTGTGTGTGAACTTCCTGCAAAAGCCTGATGCCTGAAAATAATCTTTTCCTACTATATACAGGTGAGCAACTTATTTAGAGACAGTAAGTGGAATTCCTTCAAGAGTATACCCAAGGGCAGGAGGAGGGAGGAGAGGGGGATCTGCGGATGGTATGTAAAATGAATAGAAAATTTCTTAACAATAATTTAAAAAAAAAAAAGATCATGATGAGGAAAACCCACAGAAACAGCTGACCTGAGCTAGTAGGAGCTCACGGACTCTGGACTGACAGGTGAGGAACCTGCATGGGACTAAACTAGGCCCTTTGAATGTGAGTGACAGTTCCATGGCTTGGTCTGTTTGTGGGGCCCCTGGCAGTGAGACCAGGGCTTATCCCTGGTGGAGGAACTGGCTTTTTGGAGCCCATTCCCTATGGTGGGATACCTTGTTCATCCTTGAGGCAAGAGGGAGGGGCTTGGATCTGCCTCAGCTTGATGTTCCAGACATTGTTGACTCCCCATAGGAGGCCTTACCCTCTCTGAGGAGTGGAGGGAGGGTGGGAAGAACAGGAAGAGGGAAGGAGGGGGAACTGTGCTTGGTACGTGAAATGAAAAAATTTTTAAATAAAAAAATGTGATATATTTTAAAAAAAGAGTAACCCAATAGTTGTCCATACCTGACTCCTTAGCTCCCCCCCGCCACACGCACACATACACTTTTGCTACTAGAATATGGTCTTTTGTAGAAGAAAAACTAATTCTTGAGTATTCAAGTTGGCATTATAGGTCCTCTAGTTCCTTGAGTTTTATTCAGTTATTTAATTTCTCAAGCCACAGCTCGAATGTTTCTATTTGGATATGCATTTGTACAACTTGCTAAGTTACATTTGCTCTAGCTTCGAAATTTATTGAAACTCTGTCTCCTTTGGTTACCACTCATTTGTATCGCTGTGTATGTCATCATTTTCCAAACTGTTTTAGCCAAGGGCTGTGAGGACATGCCCCAAATTTTTGAGACTAAAGAATAACTCTAAATGGAAATCTTCACATTACAAATTATTCATTTGAGATGAAAGACTATTAATGCTTCGATTTGACTTTATTTTTATGGCTGGCCTGGGAATTTCCTTGGAAGAAAATGTGGTAAAGTTTTTGCTAAAGATTTCATCAAAAGGGGAATAATGACATTATTGTGCAGAAAGGCTGTCATTAAGTGCTCCCCAAACAGAGCAGCATAAACCCACTGGTACTCCTACTCACCCCTGGAAAAGCTGCAAAGACCACGGATCAGGAATCACAACTTTTAAAATCCTGGAAATGTTTCCACTTCCTAATATTTTAACTTGTGAAGAGTTTTCACCTCTATCTGGCTGTCCGCAAGCCAGCAGAGATTAATATTATGAGCCTTTGATAAGGAATCTAAAGAAATATCCTGTTTTTTGTGCCCTTGCTACTCTTCTATGCAAAAGGAAAATAATCTAAATCAAAGGCTAGAGGACTTCATTAAACCTAGCCAGGAAATATTTCAGACTTACTTGTTTTCTAAGCCAGTGTTGATCAAGATGCCCACTACCCATTCCTGACTTAAAGGCATGCCATTGAGATAAGTGTGAGCAAAGAGACAGGAAGAGGATCTGGAGAAGCACTAGTCTGTGACTCCACAAGTCATAACTCCACAAGTGCTAATTTTCCAAGTGGTAAATACACAATAGCAACTGCTAAAACAAAGTAAAAAATCAGGTAAAATGTCTATAGTTCATGACAATGAAAGGAAGAAAGATCAACGTAAGAATTTTAGTATCTGTGTTTTAGAAATGTTACGGGCTTGGGCAAGAGAAATGCCATTTCCTCTGGCATATTGGATTTTCTTTATTTACTGCCGTAAGTTCATGCAGTATTGCTTGTCGACCCTCCCTCACACCTTAGCAACAACCGAGGCTACTGATCTTGCTTTGTGACTGGGGAAGACACAACAAGGGTATGGGTTCAAACTGCAGCTAATGCATAAGAGACAATAGGCACAGTCCTGACTTGCAAAAGGAGACTGTTGTGCCCAAACCCTTGTCTCAAGGATCCTGACAGGAGCAATCAAGAAACATGGCTCTTATTCCTGAGCAAGTGAACTTTGATCAATGACACAGGAGAGGCGGTACCAGATCAGAAGTGACGTGATTTTATTTCCCCTTACTGTATGGGCAGATTGTTTCAAAACACAAACATCATTGAATAGACTCTTTGAAGGACTCTTTTAGCCCCCCCCCCCAAAAAAGTACCATTTGTTACAAAGCAGTGACTAGCTTGGTGACGTGCCTTCGAATGTGTTTTCCTTCCATCTCTCTCATTCTCCTTTTCTTTCCTCCTCTTTTTTTCCTTGCTTGCTAAGAATTACAGCTGCCAGAAAGCTTTGCTCTGGATCCTATTTTTTTTCTCTTCACATTTAACTTACATAGGATCAAATTTCTCTCACTCATTTATCAAAATTCAAAACAAAACAATACATATTTTAAGCAGTAACTTGGTATAGATACTAGATATCACCTCCATGAACTACCACATAGGGTGGTGTGGAATAAAACGTGCCAACTACACTACCTGTTAGGGATAGTGTCTGATATCAAGCTATTTTGTCAAGGAATTTGAAGTTTTTAATTACCGTCCATTTAGTTTGCCACTACAGAAAACAGAAAAGCCCTGGCATCATTATTTTATGATGGGCATCCCTGGCTATCATTGGAAAAAGAAGGCTAATGGATGGTTAACAATGAAAGGAAAATCTATGGTTTGATCTCTGAGTCAGATGGTCCCATTATGTGCTCCAGTCCAAGCTATCCACTGATGCAAATGAGCAAGTTTATTGTACGACAACTAGAGTGACCATTTGTCTTGTGGTTTTCCCTGGAAAGACATGTTAAATGTCTCTTCTGGAAGCATGGGGAAAACCTTGTGAGAGAGAGTGGCAGTGAATGTGTGGTGTCCTGCTCTGGATTCCTGCTATCTTTTTACACTGATTCAAAACCTCAGAGCTACCTGAGCACCTTCTGTACAAGCTCAGCATTCACTGCAGAACTTGCCATTGAGAAACATTCTTATCAGATTCAGCATTCATAACTCTTGCTGAGTTCCTACTTTGTTCCAGACAACCTATTGGGCTCTATAAATGGACACGAACACAAAGTTAACTCCAGCAAGAGAAACCTCAACACATTCTAGCTATGGAAACAGACAGAGAAACAATACACTATACAAGATCAATTGCTACAGTAAGCATATGAAGTCGTAATACCATGACATCTAGACTAACGAGAAGCAACACAGGATGAATCTTCTTGTTTTTGTCTTAATGAAATCTGAAGGATCATGTTTATTGGCTAAATACCCCAAAGTTAATGGTAGGTCATAATGAGTAGAAAGGAAAAAAGATCTGATTTAGACACAGTTGGGCTTTAATCCCATTTTTATTTTTTAGCTGTATTAATTTATTAGTCCTTTCAACTTTCATTTCTTGTTCGTATGATAGTACTCACTAAATTTGTTCTTTGTGGGACTAATTTTCTTATATTTTTGGTTGTGAGCCTAGCCTTTAATGGCTGAGCCATCTCTCCAGCCCAGGGACTAATTTTCTAATAGAGAAATAGAAATACAGTAAGCCTGAATAGCTGGATAATCATTATCAATAACTCAGCATATTATGGTCTCTGAGAAAAGTTTTGAAGTTATGTGGATACTGTCAGACTTGTCCTGCAACAACATTTGAGTTGCAAGAATTATATAACTTCTCACAGGCTCAGTTTCTTCTTCTGAAGAGTGGCACATTGTAAAGAGTCTCCGATGTAAGAACCATTTTGTAAATGTATTCTTCTGCTTCAACTGCCATGAAATGACTTTTCCAGGTTAATTTTGACACCATCCATTGTTAATCCATGATTAATCACCTCTCAGCTTCTATTTCCTGCTTCCTTCTGAGAAAAGAAATCCAGAATATCCTATCTTATTCTGGTAGAACTCTGATCTGGATGTCAATGGTAAGGGAATGATCAGTATCTTGGGAAGGTGGCTACAGGATTTTTTTTTGCAATGGAGGCTATTGATGTATGCATCAGTTTAAAGTTGGTCTCTGTAGTGGTTTCTACTGAACTCACACCACTTAAAAGTATAGAAGTTTTGTACTTTGAATATATATATGTGTGTGTGTGTGTGTGTGTGTGTGTGTGTGTGTGTGTGTGTGTGTGTGTGTGTGTGTGTGTGTGTGTGTAATATTTAGGAAGAGAAAACTTAGAAGAGATAGGAAGCTGAGTTCCCCCTCTGCCTTCTTCACTCACTTTCTGCACAAGAGAAGTCTTCTATGATACCTAGATGCCTGCAGCAGCATTTGAATAGCCCAGGTTAAGCCTTCCTACTTCCTTTACTATCAGTTTCTATGATCTGTTTCCCATATTAGAAGATGTCAGTGTTCCTTCTCTCCTAATAATAACTTATCAGGCTCCCAAATCTCTGTATTTTATTGTGCCTTGCAAACCAATCTGCTTCTGTGATCAGTTTCTTCAGAAAAAAAGGGGGCCATTTTTGGTGATAGAGCCTGTAGCACCACTAGAGAAGGGATTAGAGTAATTGCTGGTCCAACATTTAAAAAATAACACAAAGAAACCACCTCCTAATTAAGATTAATGACATTTGCCCAAACCCCTGTCTATCTGAGACTTACTAATATATACATAGCATTATTGCTTATATCCTACTCAGATGAATGAACCATTTTTTCCTACTGCCCTAGGTTGCAATGCATACACTCTCATATACACAAGTGCACATGTTTATGCATCCTTCCACACACAAACTCCCGTGTAAACCATGTAAAATTGTTTTGTAACAGTTGGTGAGTGGATGAGCTTTCAAAAGTAAAAATACCCTACACTTAGATAAGACTCTTTAGCTTATGTGTAGGCTAGTTCAGTAGTCTTACAAACACTAATTTTATAATGGTTTTGTTTGGCTTGGGATTTCACTTTTAAAATCTTCAGTTTGTCTTGCGTGGTGTTCTGTTATTGCTCCAACATCTTTTCAAACTGACAATTTTACCACCTTTTTCCTTATATCTAGTGCCCATACAAAATGATAAACTTTAGATCTCTTCACACAAAATCTCCACTATCTGGAATACTTCATTCTTCATTTCCTTGAACAGATAGAAAGAATTCCCTCATTGGTGTAAAAGAGTCGAAGCTAATTTTAAACTCACAGTCTTCCTGTCCCAGCCTCTTAAGTATTTGAATTGTAAACATGGACCATCACACCAAATAAGCAATTCTTTTTTATATACTTTTATTATTATTTATGTGTATGTGTGTGTTGGGGGTTATATGTGGGTGTATGTGCATGTGTCTCTGTGTATGGATGCCCACAGGTGCCAGAAGAGAGTGTTAGATCTCTGAAAAGTGGAGGTAGAAGCAGTTGTTGTTAGCTGCCCAAGGTGGGTACTGCACACATATTCAGTCCTCTACAAGAGCCATTTCTCCAGGCGCCTAACTAACCAGTTGTTTGGGGATCAATATAAATGTCACCTTCGCCCTAACTACTAAAGTTTGAGATGATTGTTCATGTTCAGCTTTGGATTTGAACTCTGCTTAAATACTTATTTTCCCAACTACATTGAAAGTTTTTGAGGGAAAAAAGACCTCATTCCTCTCTTTGTTGATCACAGGGTATAACAATCAACCAATGAAGCATATATTATTTTTCAACAGTTAATTTTGAATAAAACTAAACATTGAGACTAACTGTAACATATCTATACCTGCCTCTGAAATGGACACTCTTTTTATTGCATGGCAATACTTCTGTGTTGTATCTTCAGGGGCTACATTGAAAAGTCAGTATTTGTTGCATGAGTTGAATAATGGTTAATGTCTTGTTCCTCTTAGTTTTAGTCTGAAAGCATCTAGAGTAGAGAGCAATAGAAATTCCTGATTCTTCATCATCATTAATCCCTTTCCTTCAGGGCTCAAATGACACTTTAAACTTTTCAGCTCTACCAAATACCAATTTATTCCCCACATCTCTTCTCATCTTCCATTGCTCAAAAGTAACAAAGTAACCAACTAGAACTCATATGGTTATCTTTGCTCATGAGACTTAAGCTGAATTAAGTCAGGTTGATATAATAACAAGCATTTGGGGACAAAAACGTCTACATCTCATGGTTCTAGCATATTCAGTGACCCTGAATAAGTCACTTCTTTTTTCTCTGGTTTGATTTCTACATCTTATGTGTAACAAAAAGTTTTCAGGTCTTTTTTTTTTCTTTCTTTTTAGATAAAAGTTTCCTTGCTCAATGATAAGAATACAACAACTTTCAGTGTAATTAGAGAAAATGTAGGTCCTCTGCAATAAAATTACCAATAAAAATGATAATTTGGGGAAACAATTAACTTCAATGAAACAGTGGATTCGGCACACCCCTTGCCAGCCTAGGAAGATGGCGTGTACATTTCTGCTTGCTCTGGTATTAATCCATAGAACTACAGAAAGAGAGCAGCTGTTGTAGTTTTGGAGAAAAATCAAACTCAGTGCTAATTTTCAATGACAGAAAAATATGATCATGGTAATTATGGCATAATTACAATGCCCTAAGTCTAATTTTAGCATCATAGTAAAATAAAGAATGGAAAACCAATAGAAAGGTTGAGAAAAATACATCAACTTTCCACTTTCTAAAGATAATAGAACCATCAGAAAAAGAAGTATTGGTTTATAGGGCAAAATCATTATCTACAAGTCACATTGCAACTCCCTCCAAATTTTCTTCTCTGAAAATGATTCAACAATTTTTAGACTAAATAAAGAGATGCAGAATTCTCTTGAAAACAAAACAAAAAACACTTGAATGGGCTATTACTTTGACTGAGAAGATGGCCCAGCATAAGGGCACAAGTTTGGATTTTCAGCACCCAAGTAGGAGCTAGGCACAGGAGCATATGTCTGTAATCCCAGTGCTGGGGAGTAGGAGAGTTGGAAACAGGTGAGTCCTAGGGGCTTTCTTGTTAGCTATTCATTTCTAGATTCAGTGAGACAACCTATAAAACTAAGATGGAGAAATGATACATGTAGATATATAAACATCAGGTCTTCAAATATGTATGCATAGGCAAGCATCAACATATATATGTGTGTGTGTGTGTGTGTGTGTGTGTGTGTGTGTGTACACACATATATATGTATAGATAGCACATATACATAAACACATAAAGAAAGCCCACTGCTGTTGGTAGGAGACAATTTTGAGTCAAGATGTAGCCAGAAGACTCAATACTTTGAGTATGTTTGTTCTGCATGCTGATGTCCAGATGAATATCAGTCTAAAAATGAATTTATGAGACAAAGAAAAAGCACTGCACCTTTTGTTTGAAGGAAAAATAAGACCCCTGTTCCTCAGAACTGAGCAATATTTAAACAAAGGGGAAAAGTTTTGATGTCAAGAAAACTAGCAAGAACACACATTTGAAACCTTGTTTCACTACATATCAGCTATAGAATGTTCTTGACTTTCCCATGTCTTTTGAAAAAGCTGCAAAAATAGTTCTTATTCATAAGGCTTTTATGAATCATGATTATGGTACTGGCAACTTGGATTTTGGAACAGAAGATGTTTATTAATAAAATGTTCTTTCCTCATCAAGTGGTTTCCTAATTTGTCCTCATAGAACTGATCACTTGTATCAGTATCATCTGATCTGCTTCATAAAAATAAAGATGGAGTATAAGATAGCAGCATAAGTCACATGGTTTTAGTTGTCCTTTGATCTCACTGGTGGCTGATCACATGCCAGATGATCCTTAAAAATATATTTTTAGGATTAAGACTCAATCAGAGCTCAAGGTTGTATAAGCAGACTGACCCCTGTCTAGTCATTCTTTTCAACTACATATAATACTCACATATGTGAAGATGTGCAGAGGCACATCCACATCCTATATTTAGCATGGGAAGTCATAGTTCTACTTAATACTCTAAACAAAACGTTTAAATAAGTTCTGAACTTTGACAGTTCTTCAGACTTCATAATAAAAAATTGTGCAAAGGTCAAAAGAAGAAAGACTATGCAGATCTATCCATTGTCTTCTCAGTTTCTCCAGCCCAGTCATCATCATGTTTGATACCCGTCACTGCCTTTATCATAAGTGAGAGCACATTCTTGGGTTAGATTTTTTTTTTTTGGTACAAAACCAATAAAGCACACATAGAAATCTACTCGTAGATGCTTGCAGAAAAATGACTGCAGTTTTGCAAATAAAAAAAAATGGCACTGAATCTTAGTAGTATTTGCAATTTTGTGTTCTTTCTGTTCTGATTTTATTTGGAGCACGCAATTCTATTTGAAGAGAATTCTTTCTTCCTTTCTTCTCCTCCACCCACATAAGTAGTCAGCTTCCTAGACTTTTTTCGCTTTTACACATCATGAGCAGGCCATGCACAACAGAATATGGACCTAAACTAGGACGGGTTTTAAATCTTACATTTTTTTCCCCACATCTGCTCCCCCACCTACTTCAACCTGCAGTCTCTATCCTCAAACATAATTAACAGCAACATCAGAAGTTAAATAAAAGCAAAGAACAGACATTATTTTGAGACAAAAGTGATTCTTGATTCTCAAGAATTTTCTAACATACACAAATTTCCCCTAAAAGAACAGGAAATGTCATGAGCCTTAAACTTTCCTAAATTTGGCTGATATAATTTCCTCTGTGAATAACATCCCTATCTCAGTGGCCGATGTTTACTTCCAGAAATGCATGAACACAGCTGCTGACAGTCTCAACAGGGGCAGACTTCGGGTGTATGGTTGTTTAGGGCAGAATTCATTGAAGAAGATGTTGGATTGTTTTTTTCCTCTTTGGGGCTGGAAGGTCATTTGATGGCTCCCCATTAAATGAAACACTGGGTTTTTCTTTCAAAGACAAAGCATTTAAGGACTCCTTTGGATAGATTTACCCCACCTCCACCTCGACACTCCAACCATAGCCTAAGGCTTTCTCTTGGGTTCCATTTAAGTCAAATTTTGCAATCAAAAATTTATATACACAGAATTTAAAAATTCAGAATTTTTTTTGCTAACCTTTTGTTCTGAACTATTTATTAAAGATGAGTTCTTAAGGCCTTGCATGATTAAGATTGCTGTTTGTTTCTAGTTTATACTGTTAGATTCACAAATTTACCCATTTTTCTCTTCAAACTGTGTTTCTCCAAACATTCACTGTATGCTTCAGAGACTAGCACTGGGCTAATGAAGATTTTTGTCTATGAAGTGATGATGATAGTTGTAGCTAGAGATTTCCTGCCTGGCCCACAGTCAGGATAAATCTCTCTCACCCGTCAGTCCCAGAGCCGCTCAGACCTAACCAAATAAACACAGAGACTTGTATTGGTTACAAACTGTATGGCCGTGGCAGGCTTCTTGCTAACTGTTCTTGCAGCTTAAATTAATCCATTTCCATTAATCTATACCTTGCCACTTGGCTCGTCGCTTACTGGCATCTTCACATGCTGCTTGTCATCGTGGGACTGGCAGGTGAGAGAGATTTGTCCTGACTGTGGGTCAGGCAGGAAAACTCTAGCTACAAAGGGGAAGTGCTGTGGGATGTTCTGTATGGCAAATGTGTTGCTCTGATTGGCCAATAAATAAAACACTGATTGGCCATTGGCTAGGCAGGAAGTGTAGGAGGGACAAAGAGGAGAATAAAGCTGGGAAGTGGAAGGCTGAGTCAGAGATACTGCCAGCGATGACAAACAGCATGTGAAGATGCCAGTAAGCCACGAGCCAAGTGGCAAGGTATAGATTAATGGAAATGGATTAATTTAAGCTATAAGAACAGTTAGCAAGAAGCCTGCCACGGCCATACAGTTTGTAAGCAATATAAGTCTCTGTGTTTACTTGGTTAGGTCTGAGTGGCTCTGGGACTGGCGGGTGAGAGAGATTTGCCCTGACCATGAGCCAGGCAGGAAATCTCTAGCTACAAATGGTGCCCAACGTGTTGGCAAGAGTTTCCACCTAAAACCTGAGAAAAGATTCTAAAACGGAGCTAATAACAGCTTCCCAATTGTCTCTCTCAAATGAGCGACAGCTGCCTGTTTCAGCTACTGGTGGGTTCCTAGCGTGCATGCTCGACCTGCCGTATGGCGGGGATGAGGCCTCTGCAAGTGGCACATTAAGCTGCGTGGTAGATTTAGCCTTTCCAGTACAAAACAAAAAAAGAGGTTTCTGGGCTACATGCTGCTTGGATAAAAGCATAGACCCACAATAGCTCCCAGAGCTGGTGGTAAACTACCGCCTCCATGTTGGGAAGCTGAGGTGGGCGGAGCCAGCAGCCATAGCACCCTTTCAGTCTTACAAATGCTGCAGTTTAAAGCAATAGATTCACAATAAGACACATTCAGATGTAATAGTTTACAATGTGTGTAAAATATACGTAGGCTTGAAAGAGACAAAAAAGGTGATATATACAGTTATATAAACAAATACATAGCTTTAAAAATAAAGTCTTTAAAGAGACAGTAAAATTAATATAAAAAATAAGCCATGTAAAGATGAATATTACACAGAGAATCTGGATTGTGTTGTCTTTGGGACTTTTAACTGCAGAAAAACATTTGATCATAAAAGATGTTGAGTTAAACCAATATGTATATTTTAAAGATACCTTGACTTCAAAATTTAGATGTAAAGATATGTTGCTTTGGAAAGGAGACTCTGCTTTTGTTCCCACAGAAAGCCAGAGACTATGGATTTGTTCCAGATTAAGATATATCAGGTTTGACCAGCCAAGATCCCCTGAAAGGTCACCGATGACACCATGGCCCAGATGATCCAACATCCAGAATGGTTTCAAGGTAACTGGCTCAGACAATACAGCCTCACAGACTACTCCATGATCCTAAAATTTTCTTTGTGTCCCCATAAGATACAGCGCCCCCCTTTAGCAGGAAGCTATGCCCAAATTCCCAAATTATATGTAATTTTACTTTGTTAAGGTTAAAAACCTTCCTTTTTGAAAAAAAAATGAAAAGGGAAAGTGCTGTGGGATGCTCTGTATGGCAAATGTGTTGCTCTGATTGGCCAATAAATAAAACACTGATTGGCCAATGGCTAGGCAAAAAGTATAGGCAGGACAAGGAGGAGAATAAAGCTGGGAAGTAGAAGGTTGAGTCAGAGACACTGCCAGCCACCACGATGACAAACAGCATGTGAAGATACCGGTAAGCCACGAGCCATGTGGCAAGGTATAGATTAATAGAAATGGATTAATTTAAACTATAAGAACAGTTAGCAAGAAGCCTGACACAGCCATACAGTTTGTAAGCAATATAAGTCTCTGTGTTTATTTGGTTAGGTCTGAGCAGCTCTGGGACTGGCGGGTGAGAGAGATTTGCCCTGACCGTGGGCCAGGCAGGAAATCTCTAGCTACAGATAGTATTGATAATAAATGCATGGGCAATAAGTTTTGTAGTATAACTTACATAGTGCTATTTAATATTCAAGTCGCATTGGGATTTTGGTTGTTCAAGGCTCATCCTCTTCTTTTCATGTCTCAATTTAAAATCATTTTAGCATTGTAAGATCTGAGTAAAGAAAGATACTACAACTCACATCTGAGTCACCAATTCCTATATACTTTCGCTATAGATTAAGGTATTTAGCAATGAGTTAGGGCTTGTCCTGATCCTTACAAAGTTCAAAGACAGGATATGAAAATCACACAGAAATAATACCAAAGGGGAAAACCACAACTAAAGTTAACTTACAAAAACATATCTCAAGTACAAATCAATTCTGCTCTACTTAGGTTTTAGTTTTAATTTATATATTCCACTCAGGTAATACCTTTCTCAGTATTTTGTGAATTTGTCTCATTTTTGTTTCCACATCTTCATATTTTCTTCATTCTCATATTTTTAACTTATGACTGAAATCATTTCTCTCCATGATTCTCTTTCTTGCTTCACCATTCCAGCCCTCATTAATTTCTTTTGGCACAGCAGTTACGTTCTACATTGAAAAATCTAGTCCCTATGTCACATTGTCTTGTGTGCCAGCTTATTCCCACACTCAATAGCCATAACAGTATGGTGGGCTGGATATAATGTCACATTACATTTTTAGATTAAGATTTGTTTCACACATTATGGCATATAAGTCTTTGCCAGAATCATGAAATAAGTTATAACTTATTGATGAAGCTGTAAGGAGTAAATAAGTCAATACACATAAAACTCTAAAAATGGTGCCAGAAATATGGTTAGTACTCATCAGGGTTGTACAACCATGTAAAACTTGAATCAAAATTTTCTGTTTCATCTCTAATATGAGAATTTATCAGTCCTAAACTCTGCCAGAACTCAGAGCTTATATTTAAATTTTACTTCGTAAGCCTTAATTCTTTCTGTGATATAAATGGACTTTATCAGGAAGGGCTACATACATGGCATTCTAATAACCCACACATATAAGATTAAATAAAAATTAATCATGAAAATCTTTCTTCTGGCACCAAATGCATTCAAAGGACACTTCAGTCTAAAACATCTTACCAAACTATTAGAACTGTGGATCAAAACCTATTTCTATTTAAACCAGTGGTGCTCAACCTTTGGGTCATGACTTCTTTGGCGGTGGGGGGGGGTGCACTGAACCACCCTTTAACAGGAGAAGCTTAAGAATATCAAAAAACACAGATATTTACATTATGATTCATAATGGCAGCAAAATTACAGTTATGTAGTAGCAACCATAATATTTTTATGGTCCAGGGTCACCACAACGTGAGGAACTGTATTAAAGAGTCACAGAATTAGGAAGGCTGAGAACTACTGCTCTAGATTATAAAATTGAAGCTATGTGATTGTGATTATTGATCATTAATGTCTTAAAGAGTGTGGGTGGCCTCAAAACTATCTTCAGTTATAGCATTCACTGATTGAAAGATATAAGATATTTGAGTCAGAAAGTACAACTTGTATTTGTTTTCTATGTTCACATGCCAATGTTGGACATGTGATGAGTGCTCAGGTATTCCTGGTATGGAAAAAGAAAAGACAAAAATAGTTTTTCCACATAATGTTCATCAATAAGTATTTACTAGTTATCAGAGTTTGACAAAAATCGTTTAGGGTCACAAAGAGAAGATAATGTGCCCTATGTACATGCAGTTTGTTTTAAACAAACTTTAAATAATCTCAAACATTTTAAGTAAAAAGCAGAAGATGCAGGAATTGTCACTATGACAGGACAGCTAGTTTCAGACCAACATTCCTATCAAAGCATGGCTAAAATGCTGGGTGGGCAACTTGTTAAAGCAAGGTTTTGATTCTTGCAAAAATGTCCCTTCAATGACATGATTTGATAAAATTGGAATATTTGAAGGTGTCGACAAAACAGCCACAAAGCCACCACTGGAAGGGACGAAAACTGATTCCTTCCTTACCATCTCCCTCCATCTAATTTTGCTAGTCTCATGAGTCTACACAGAAAGAAAACTAGCCAAGTGGTTTCATCTTTTGTGTATAATGAAATAGAATGAAACTTGTGTATGGAAGTGCATTGAACTCTCTACCAAGTCTGTACTTTTTTTTTTTTTTTTGGTTTTTTCGAGACAGGGTTTCTCTGTGTAGCTTTGCGCCTCTCCTGGAATTCACTTGGTAGCCCAGGCTGGCCTCGAACTCACAGAGATCCGCCTGGCTCTGCCTCCCGAGTGCTGGGATTAAAGGCGTGTGCCACCACCACCCGGGAAGTCTGTACTTTTTAATTCCTAAGTCGCATGAAATCAAAGGTCTAGCTGTTTAATAACAACAAAGGAATTAATGGAGAATGAGAACCAAGGTGAGCTTAGCCATCTCACAATGCTCAGAAGAAAACATGTGCAGGTAAATTTTCAGTGTAGATAGGGAACCTTAGTAAATTCCAGACTTTCTGTTAAGACTCCTGAAAGGAGCCGGGCGGTGGTGGCGCACGCCTTTAATCCCAGCACTCGGGAGGCAGAGCCAGGCGGATCTCTGTGAGTTCGAGGCCAGCCTGGGCTACCAAGTGAGTCTCAGGAAAGGCGCAAAGCTACACAGAGAAACCCTGTCTCGAAAAAAAAGAAAAAAAAAAAAAAACAAAAAGACTCCTGAAAGATCGCATGTATTAATGTGGACAGATGAGAACTAGATCAGCCCTTATGTAACTGAAAACTAAGCCCAAAACAAGCTCAACTCAGATTTTTCACAAAGTGATTCTCCTTACTTTATTAACCAATTCAGGAAGGCAAATGAATCATCTCTGTAATAAAATAACACAACTCAAAACCCCTAATCCTTCGCATGCACATTATTTGGTATCTATAATGAAAACACTAGGCATGCAAATACATAGGACTAAAAACTAAAAGGAAAAAGAAAATATGTAAAAAAAAAAAGGAACAATGGAAGATACATGACTAACACAGAGTTTGGAATAATTGAAACAGGCTTATAAAGTATTGAGTAATGTAATGAAATAAATAAAAAGGTAACAATGCTAGAAGCCACAATGGATATCCAGACTGAAAATTCACTGGAACATATATCATTAAAAGCTCATGTAATAGGGTAAATAACAGGTTAAATATAGTAAATCAACATAGGAATTAATTAAAATATGCATGCAATGATCTTTGAAGTGGACCACAGGAAAAATAAGAATAAGTACAAAAATAAAATTTAAAATAAAAATGATAGTAAATTAGTATAAAAATTAGAAATGAGAAAATTAAAAACAAGAGAGAAATAGAATAGACAATAAAAGCACAAAAGAGACAGGAGACATGATGAGAAGATAACCTTTACTTATAATTGGTGACCCAGGGAGAGAATGTAAGTAGTATTTGTTAGAAGCAGTGAGTATCAGCACCTTAGCTATTTTTCAAAACTGACAAAATAACATCAAACCACAAATTCAAGAGGCAACCATAAAGCCTAAGAAATTAGTAAGAAGGAAAACTGGGGGAAACTTGGAGAGAAAGCTCAAAATTTACAAAAAGAAGGAAAAATATACATCAACAGCTGTGAAACAGTAGTGCCAACTGCTGGCTTTTCAACAGAAATATCCTGTGGAGGACAATGAATTGGCAAATTGCTTACGATGGAAGGCAACAATGACTGTCTAGAAGTTACACCCAGTAACAAACAAACATAGAAAGTCAGGATCTGGGAGAGATGTCCAAAAGGGAAAGTCAAGACATTCTTCAGGAAGGGAAACAGTCACATACCGAAGTGCCAAAATATGGATTGATTACTTAATCGATCATTGTTCAATACACACCAGAGAACTGAGCAATAAATAAGTTTGAAAAAGAAAATGTGCATTTGATAAAAATCATCTACATCACAGGTCATAGAGCTAGTCTCAAATAAAGGCAACTTTAAATTACACAGGGCAGTCACTGGAATTGAGTAAATGAAGCTATAAATTAATAACAGAAAAGTCAGTATTATATAAACTTCTCATGAGAGTCCCAGAAATAGTCAGAACTACACTATAGATTCCACACTCAGAATCATTGTATAGAAGAAGGAATGATGATAATACCAGAAGCCAGGGACAATATTTACAACAAAACCAGATAATAAAGCATCCTCATGAACCTCCAATTGATGCAACACAAGAAGAGTAATCACCCAAAGCAGGCACCAGACACACCTAATGCAAAGATACACATGCAGGTGAACACCCATACACAGAAAAGAATCAAAATGGTTAAAAATCTCTGTAGAGTTACATCAAAGGAAACTGTCACCAGAAGTGGGCATTGGCTATTCCTTAGAGACAGTTGTGAGTTGTCGTGTGGGTGCCAGGAATTGAACCTAAGGTTTCCGAAAGATCAGCTAATTCCCTTAACCACTGAGCCACCTCCCTAGTCCCTCTACAGAGACTTTTAGAATTAGTGCATTTTTTTAAATTTTGCATACATCCATATATATTATATCCATATATATTGCAGATATAAACTCTATAACTATTAGAGGGAAAAGTAAGGAAGGGACATTAACATAAAAGTCTACACAAGGAACGTCTCAATAAGACTGAACCTAGGTTGCATCGAAGTAAGAAGAAAGTATTCACTTGGCTTAAACTTCCACATCATATCCCACAGATATGCTCAAAGGCCAACCTGACCTGGGCAATATTTAATTGAGACTCCTCTCTCAGGTGACACCAGGCTGTGTCAGTTTCATAATAATGCTAAGTAGGACAGCTGCCTTTTTAATACATTAACTATCTCTTTGCTGCTTTTAAATGTCATATTTAAAAGATTATGAATTTCACTTGTCAGTTGCTGACCTTATTTCCTTATTTCTGTGGGAGATTGTCTTGATTGTTAATTACTTTAAGTGGGTCCAGCCCACTGTGGGTGGCATCATTCCTTAGGAAGGTGGTCTTGGGCTGTATAAGAAAGCTAGCTAAGCATGAGTCTTTGAGGAAATTATCAAGCAACATTCCTCCATGATTTTTGTGTTCAAATTCTTGATTGAGTTCCTGACCTGACTTCTCTCACTGGTGAACTATGATGTAGACGTTTAAGCCAAGTGAATACTTTCTTCTCTTAAGTTGCTTTTAGTCATGGTGTTTGCCACAGCAACAGAATGAAACGGGAACAAAAATGCATAGAATGGAAGAAATATTTGCTAGCAATATATCTAATGGAGAAACAATATCCAAAATATACAAAGAACTTAAGAAACCCACAAAATATTAACACCTTATTAACATGCATTTTAATATGGCTTTTAAATAGTTTTATTTTCTTGAATTTTCTCCTGCAGTAAGAAAGTAGCTGTTCTTCACTGGCTTATCCACATTCACAAAAACAATCTTCCCAGGATTGCTGATGGATGCATTTCTATTTTTTGTTAATTATACCCAGTGCAGTGACATGGCTTCTCTTTTCAAAGAGCATATTCTTGATTTACAGCTGTTTTGATGAGAACATATCTTTTCCCCATGGTGAATCAAAACCAGACCCAGTGTTGTTGATTCAGAACTCTTAGCTCTGGGTTCTGCCATCACTTCCTTCAAGGTCGTTCTGAATTCTGAATTCATGCAGCACAGCCCCTTTAGCATTCAGTTAACCACTGTTTTAACACGAGTTAGAGAGAACAAAACAAGATATTCTCATGGCAAAACATCATTCTTTCATCGATGAATTCAATTAAAAATAAGAATGATCCTCTTTACCAATGAAAACCCCTAGGTTCTCTCAATAAAAACCTAATGAATAAAGTATACATTCTGATTCAGATAAACTCTCACCTTATTCAGGAAGAACATAAATGACAAAAAAAGAATGTCATGTGATGTGTGCTATAATAAACTCAGTATTTAATGTGTTGGCATGGAGATAAGGATTGAAGTTAATCTTCCAAGGCAAAGTTAGATAATTAGAGAAAGATTCCAAAAAGAGGTCATAGCCAGGGAAGGGGTCTGTCCTCTTAGGAGGAGAGGGAATGGACAGAGAAGTCATCTAAAGAATATATGGAAGTTGTAACATGCTTAGTGTTTCTCATAGTAGGGAAAATACAACCCTTCCAAAGATGGCCATAGTCTAATTCTCAATTCCCATGCATAGCTACCTCATATGTCATGGGGCATTACAGCTGTAATCATAGGGATGTTTTAGAATAGACAGGTTGTCCTGCAGGGCCCTAGTGGGTAAATTCTTATATGGTCATTAAAAGAAGGAAGGAAACAGACAAGGTCAGAGCTATAGAGAGATTGTAAGTGGCATACTGCTGACTTTGAAGTAGAAGAGGAGGGGTAAGGAAACAAGGGATTCAGGCAGTCTCTAGACAGTAGAAAAGTTAAATTGTATATTATCCCTAGGTCTGCAAACAGGGACAAAGCTCTAAACACCTTCATTTTGGTTCAATGAGAGTAGTGTTGCACTTTTGAACTCTAGCAGGATAAGAGAGTCAATTTATGCTGTTTTAACCACAGTCTGTGGTGGTTGCTATAGCAACAATAGTAAACTAATGTAGTAGGGAACATTCTGAAGTGTCTGGTGTGTGTGTGTGTGTGTGTGTGTGTGTGTGTGTGTGTGTGTGTGTGTGTGTGTGTGTGTGGTATTTAGGGGTTGAAAAAGGGAGGTGGAATATGGTATCAATGGAAAAGAACATAAGGGTTGCTATGCAGAACTTCCTAACAAAAGAAGTCTGAATTTCCCCCAGGAGAATGAGATCTTGGGAGCATGATCCTTGTATAGAAGCTAGCATTCCATTTGTCTCTTTGTTCTGATTTTCCCTTTAAGTTTCATATTTGGCAACCATACATTTTATCCTCTTACACAGATGGAACTTCATGTTAGACTTTGAAATCCCTTTGCATCTCAGGAACCACTGCTATTCCAAACACACTCAAGCACTCATTCACACACAGGCACACACATACCATTCACTATTGTCTCTTG
This sequence comes from Peromyscus californicus insignis, assembly GCF_007827085.1. NCBI lineage: Eukaryota > Metazoa > Chordata > Mammalia > Rodentia > Cricetidae > Peromyscus > Peromyscus californicus. The sequence continues at coordinate 28,824,938 of NW_026294503.1, forward strand.
CATGCCAAAAGAACTTTTGAGTTAGTGAGCATGTTATTTATTCTCTTACAGAACTATAGCCACAAATTTTAATAAAAGCCATAAAACAAAAAGACCAGGTTATAATGGGAGAGATTAATAAGAAATCTTAATAGATTTTTCAAGACGTGAAAGGTTTTTCTGAGATCTCTCTGCCTCTTGTCCAATCCTCTACTATCCTGTGCCAATCACATTTTCGTTCTTATTTCTTCTTTCATCACTTCTGTTTAAGGAAGTGATCAAAATTACTTTAAATAGGCTGAGAGAGTGTATTTAAAGTCTGCCTTTACTTTCCCAACTTTAGTCCTTGTCCTCCAGTCTTGATTCCTTTGTAAAGCAGGAGGGTGGCTATGTGCGTGGCTAAATTCAGTAACCATGCTTGCTGTTAGAGAAGTTTCCAAAATAGAGAGCAGACCACCAAAAGCTGGGGCTGGGAGTGGAGGGAGAATATGTGATACTAGAAGTCCTTGGAAGCATAAGAAAGAGTATTTTTTTTTTAATGTCAGCAGGATTTCTCTGGATTAGGTCTGATTGCTGTGCTGTGTATAGTGTTGCAAAATGCAATGAGTTTCACAATCTCTGCGTGGTTTTCTGTGAAGTCACTGGTGGCCTCAATTCTCCAAATCACTTCACAGTGAACACTTTGATCCTCTATGATATCAGTCTTGAGCTGCTAATTGCTTCCAAGTGAAGTTTGGGTTGCCAAGAGTCTGGGTGGTGTCTCCCATCTGATTCAGTTCTTTGCTCTGCACTTACATATTTGTGTGCTCCCAAAGTCTTTTGAACAACACACTAGCCGTTAATCCTTTCAATAGACCAGAAATAACACATGTGTAAGCTAACCTGAAAACGAATAGTTAGGTTCTTTTTCCATACATTCACTCATTTGCAGGGGACACACTAAAACTTTGGGTCTCTAATCTTTGTTTTGTACCTTGAGGGCAATTTCCTCTGCTTTGGATTTCCAGGTAATGTTATTCGATAAATGTGTGAGATTTGAAAAACATGGCCGAAAGTTGGCTGTAGAATCAAACATTGCAGCTGCCTAAACACATATAGATTTTTAATTTATTGTTAACTAACATGTTTCCTATGTCCACATCCAACAAATGAACACCCAATTATGTGTGCTTTCTGTGTCCCCTTTAATGTACAAAATGTACAACATAGTCACTTTGCCTTCTCTTCTTATAATCAACACCACTCTTCTGAAAGGCACCTATCTTTGGTCTTTGCTACAACTTTAAAATATTTGTATGCGAGACAGAGTTTCCTTGTATATATTTGGAGCCTGTCCTGGAATTTACTTTGTGGACCAAGCTGGCCTCGAACTTACAGAGATCTGCCTACTGCTGCCTCCGCAGGGTTTGGATTAAAGGCATGCACCACCAACAACCAGCTTTAAAATACTTCTTAATCTCTAGTCCATCTTCCATTAAACTTCCAGTATCAAATTTTCTTTTGTTACTTGAGTATGTTAATGAATTAAACAAATAAAATGCCATTATAACTGGGTAAATGCTACTGCTGAATTCTCTAGGACACAGAAATCACACCTGAATGCTTGCTTCTTGGGATCACAATCTCCCTTCGAATTTCTAAGTTTTAAAAAAGTGGTTGTATCTCTAGACTCTGATGCAGAAAATTAATGACCATTTATTCCAAGTGATAGAGGTCAGAGTACTTGGGATGGCAGCATCACACCTCTCCCAGCTTATCTTGTGATTCTCTACTATATATCTCCACTCTATCACCTTAAGTTATGTTTAAATTTCAGATTCCTTTACTTCCTGTTCCTCATAGCATGCTACGTCCTCTTCATCTACTGAACTTATTTCCTGCTTAAGATTATCTCAATTCCCAAGACTCTAAAAACACTACTAATCCGTGCCAAGATGCTCATAAAGCCTGAAGTGTTTATCCTTATTGTTTTGCAAATGTTCATGGAAAGACATGAGTAAGGGTCTATTCACTCAAGATGGGGCACTAGAATATAGGATGAGGGTTAATTGCAGGAGAATCCCATGGGATTCGGGCATCTGCATCACTGACAATTCCACTCCAGCATGGGTATTGACTAACAAAAGTCACAAACCAAATTTTTCTGTACAACCTAGAGGTAGCCATACAAAAGAATCTCTTCTCCTGTGGCAGTTGTTTGCTACTTAATTAAACTTGGGGAGGAGCCTCTTAAGTATTTAAGTTTTGTGAACTTGTTGAATCTTATGAACCCCTCTCCTCCTTCTAGGATCTTGCAATCCAAAGGATATATCTACATTATACTCCAGCTTTTCCTGTAATGGTTAGTTTTTCTGCCCTTCCCCTATTCCATGGTGTCACCTGAACTTAGGGGAAAGTGATATAGGTATCTGATATTCTTCCATTTATGCCTGAGCAATGGACCACTATGCCACAACAATAGTTGCTTAATGTCAGTAGCTTGACTGATTATGAGTCTCCATAATAATCAACCCTCACCACACAGAAGACATTTCCCTTCATATGTGAGTCTGGCAGCAGCATGAATATGTGAGTATAAGTGCAAATGGATAGAAGGCATCTTGACAACCACACCATATCCATTTAATAAAAACAATAGCAATATCCTACCAGAAACATGTAAGTTTTACCTTGCCTTGCAGTAACAAACATAGATTCCTCCTTATGGATCAGGCCTTATGTCTACTTAAAGTGGTTGGATGTACCCATAATAATCATGCCACCATTATACCCATCTGCACATCTTACCTGGTATGTTGATAGTAGTATAGAATGCAGATATCAAAACCAAGCAAGACTGCTGTTAACAATTCTCTCACCACAGGCTGCATATAGTCTGGTACTATAAAAGCTAGACAGTGAGTAAGTGGCTTCCAGCTCAGTCTCAGTCTGACTTCTTAATAATCTACACTCAAAGTGTGTGATATTTTTAGCAATAGATATTTTGCATTCTGGTTTTACTATGCGATAAACATTTTTGTAAAAGATAACCAATAGCCTTTATGGTTTATGAGACTTTGGTGAATAACTAATAGAAAGGTAGCTCACACCTAGCAACAAGTTTTACCCAAAACTTAAGGTTCCTTGGAATTGCTTTTGCTATCCACATAGTATGGCTCATTCCAAGTCTTTAATTTTATGTCTCTTCAAATGCTTTTCAACTTGAGGGTTAGTATTATACACTGAAAGCTTTTCAAAGTGTGGACAACCTCTTTTATGGCCCATCAACATTCTCTCCAAGAAACTATTAGTTGATCTTGGGATTCAAAAGCTAGAGGGACAGTTCAAAAGTGTTAGCAAGACCCAATACAGCGCATGCACACACACACACACACACACACACACACACACACACACACACACACACACACACTTTATCATTTATATCAATTTTTTCTCTGAAAGAGAGATGTTAAGTACAAAAGTATGGTTGAGAAGTACTACCTAATTTAGATCTCTGTAATCCACCTGCCTCCCCATTCTGGAAGCTTCCATGGACTTTCACATATCTTCCAAATTTCTAAAGGACTCAGCAGCTTGCTTGTGTTTTTACACCAGGCTAAGAGACAACTGTGGAAAAGGTCATGCTCTCATTTGGCCCAATTGCCATCTGAGCTGGTTCCAGTTCTGAAAGGCTTCTGGCCAGAGTTGAGCTAACAGTCTCTTTGTTGGGTATACCTCATCATAGAAACTGTCCAAGACTAGGTGACTATCCAACTTTTAATATATTTTCTTGAATGGGAAAAACATACACAGCATACTCATGAGGGAGCAGTATAATTACTCAGCCTTAGGATAAGCTTAGTATTTTTCATCAGTAGCATTTTGTGTACTGTTATGCCATTCCTTCAGCAATCTGTCATTCTTACTCGAAAGCCTTCTAGAAACTCACTAGGCCAGCATTTGAAATTTTGTCATTTCTCCCCTACCAGCTTGAAATAAATCTTGCTTTTGGGTGATATGGACAGATCCTGTTGTCTCCTCTGTCTTTTTCTTACCTTATGTTTTCTGGGTACTTTTATACTTTAGGAACTCAATTTAGATACCAGTCTAAATCATTTAGGTCTCCAAAGCCTTTCCTACCTCATAATAATCAAATACCACTATGAGGCTCAACAAAGACAATAATGTCCCAGACTAGTCTTGAGTTCCTTAATGAGATAACACATTTCTTAACTCTCCTGTAAAAATAGTCCTATCATGACTGGTGAACATCAAACATGTCCTCTCCCCTACCCAGGTTCCTTAAGAGTGCCTGTCTTTCTTCTATTGTCTTCTAGTCCTTAACATTCATGGGGACGTCAGCTGACAATAACCAAAACATCTGTAATGTCCTAAAAAGCTGACAATAACCAAAACATCTGTAATGTCCTAAATGAATCAATGTATTAGGAAGTAGTTTCTCTTGTGTTGCCAGAGCTTCTTGCATTCTTTGTCTCAAAGAGGGATAAGTAGTCATGTAATTCAATTCCCTGCTTCCACGGCATTCAAGATGATCCCCTGGAAACCCCATGTTCCGGAGTCTCACAAGTGAGGCTGTTAGGGGCTATTTCATTTCTTTTTCAGTAGTTGTTCCCTACTCAAGCCATTTAGAGGTAGAGTACCCCTTGATTAACACAGTTTCCTATGCTGGATCATCACCAAAGCCTTTGTATGTATGCTGAGTCTTGAACTTTCCCTCTGTCTGTACTAAAGGTGGGGCACAAAGATCTCATGACTACTTTTTATTGTGTCTGCCACATTCTCATCCCCCATCACATTTTTTACTGTAGATTTCAAAAATTTATATTCCCAAAAAAGTGTTTTTAACAGAGGTGTAATATATTCTTTCCTTCCCTTATATTCTACTGGCTGTTAAGAAATGGCAAGTCAATACCTTCATCTTATTCACTTTTCCCCCATGTGTCTTGCCATATTAAAGACTTGTCCAGAAGGAAGCAGCCTTGTCTTTCCTCATTGTTATTTCTCCCTAACATAGGCAAGTTCTTTCTGGGCAGTCAGCTCAGCATCAGTTCATGTCTTATTACTCACAACAAAGCCTTCAAAACTACCACCACAGCTGCTTATTATCTCATCCATACATGTTAGTTTCAGAATTAATGTGTATTTCTGAGTAAATTAGCCATTTGAGGCATGCATACTTACATGGGTAAATGGTCTACTTGGTAACATAACAAATATTTCATGCATCTAGAACAGAAAAGATATAGTACCAAATAATTTTCAGGGACAGCATAAGACTCTAAAATTGATGATAGACATCCAGAGAGCAGGAAAACTCAAGTCCCAACACATTTTCCATTCAGTTGGTCATGGAATTTAAAGCTAGCTTGAAGGAAGCAGGACTGTTGATAAAATATATTAGCAATAATCCAGAAGAGGAGAATTGTATTAGCATTCTCTAAAAAGAGACTATCATTTTCGTCTTGTTTTCTTTTTGGAGTTTTTTAAAGGTCTGTCCCTGGCCCACTGTTATTTAGAGGCATCTTTGCTGGAAAGGCTTATTTCACTTACATAATGAGATAAATTTGGGTTCCCACTGAAAAAATTGTCTACGTGATTTAAATAGCTTCAAATTAATGACTTGGTCCGATTTTTAAAGCATTTCTTAAAATTCAAGTCTTCCATTTGTTTATTCATTGACTTATGCTTTACTCATTTATTTGGTTGTATATTTATTTAACCTAGTCAATAAACATTAATTAAGCTAGCTCTCCAAACTCTTAGCCTTTAATTACCCTCTCTCCTAAATTAGGTTTTAGTTTTGAACTAAATTTTAAACTCCCTTCAATATAAGTGACCAAACTTGTCTTTTATATTGATCCCAGTAGAGATATTTCATGCTAGAAATTCACTAACTTCCTACATACCTGTTACCTGACAAGCAAGCAGTTCAAGCTACAAGTAGAGATTCAATATGAATTTCTATTTATAAAAATCAAAATTGATCAGACAGAGTCTTTTTTGTTTCATCTCCATGGAAATCTTATTTTGCTTGGTTGCAAATGAGGAAGCATCATGGTGGAAGTGACAGAACCTTGGAACAGCTCTCCTTTCAGGTAAGAGCACTTATGCACCATCTCTAGCATAAGTACTGGTGTCCCAATATTGAGAACATTGGGAAATTCAGACACAAATTTTGATAAGCCAGACAATTGAATACATAGCAACTTCACAAGGCAATGATCTTCCAAAAGAATACATGCAGTGTAAACAAAGCATTTTGAGTTGAAAATAAAATTTTACATTACAGACAGAACACAAAGGACTTCATAGCTGATAAAAGAGAGAAGGAAGAAAACAAAGACACAGGGCTTCAAATAAGCTTCACAATGCAATGCAACATCAAAAGGTCTGGAAAACTGTGAGTGATTTGATGCCTCATTCAAGGGAACCAGAAACTAGATTCAGTCCAATTAAAGAACTACTTATGACTGATGGAATTTAACTAGGAAGAGGGAAGCAGAATGGGAATTAAGATTGAATTTGGGGAATGGAAAATTTGAGGAAGAAACAGTAATATCAAACCTACCTGTGTCTCTCTTTCTGTACATTTAAGAGTAGAGTTCATCCAGAAAAAGTCTCAGGCAGGAAATGCTTCCATTATTTGTCAGGTAGAAATAGGCTTGAAGGCTAAGAAAAATTTCCAACCATATTATTAGTATATTCCAAAAACTATTTCCAAATTTAGATGCATATGATATGGAATTCTATATCCTACTTCCAGCCTCAGTTTACCCCTCTGCCTTCCTCACTATATTGTGATAGCCAGAGAAGAGTCAATGCCACGTAATAGAATATTCACAAAGTATTTTGAACTAATAAGGAAAAACATGCACAAACACGAGCCACTAGATTCATGAGGCTAGATTTAAATGGTTCAGTAAGGATTAAAGATAACAAAGCATTCATCTGAGATAAATATAAGTGACAGGAAGTTCTTATTCAGAAAGTCAATGCAACTGGAGCTAACAGAAAAAGGTCTTGGATTGAGCTCAATAGGTGAAGAATCAAAAAGGTAGATCACCATGAGTGAAGAAACTGTCAGATCGTGTACAAACATTGTCTAAAGTATAGATATGGCTAGCTTTGAGCAGGTGCCACAGGGTCTGGGAAAAAAATGTAGAAAGACCTGTTCTCCAAAATTCCTATTCTTCCACTCCAATAGGTAGAAGGAAGCACCTTCCTTTGTTTTCAAAGAAATAAAAGCTTCAGGGGTACAAACTAGACATTTCATTATTGCTATTCCTCTACCACCACAAACTCAGAAGAAATGTCATAAATCATATATTGTCTATTTGTGTGAACTATAAAACCAGAGTCAACAGAACTGTGCATGTGCATACACAAACAGAAACACACACACACACACACACACACACACACACACACACACACACACAAATACACACAAACAAACCACACCACACCACACGTACACCAGAAACACACACACACACACACACATCATACACACACATGACAAACCAAACACACACACACAAACACACATCATACACCACATACACTTATGCATACACTCATATACACCATTAAAAATTTAGATGGAAGGAATGAGACACCAGATAAAATTCCAGTTCTATACAAAGCAATAAAGGTCAATGGAAATGGTAAATAAGAGGAGAAATATTTCAGGCATTTGTCTTCTATTTTAAATACTTTGTAGTAAGTATTATGATGATAATATAAAGGATTTTATAAATAATTAGAAACATACTATATAACATGCTCATGTTTTAAATGATGTATTATTCTTTAAACATAATAAAGAGACTGTAATGAGTTCACAGTGTATATAGTAAAGTATAGGGCAACCATAAAGAAATCAAGGTAGCATACTTGAAAAATCAACAGAAAACAAACTTAATTATAAAATAATAGTCTCAAAGAATGCAGTGACTGAGGTAAAATGAGCAAATTATACATGAAACAAATATAAAACAAAACAAAAACCCAGTATATTGGCTTTGAATTCAACCAGATTTATGAACACATTAAATATAAATGGTCTAAATAGACACTCCATAAGGCACAGACACAGCCCAAATATTTTTGTCAACAAACAATAGTTAAACACAGACATGAATAACTTTCAAATTATGCAAAAGCATTCCATACAGACACTAGGTGTGAAGAACATTGAATCACTATGTTAATATCATACAAAGCATATGGTGATATTTTATTTGTATTAAAATGTTATTTGTATGTTAATAAATAAAGTTGCCCGGGGGTCAGAGCTATTAGCAAGCCATAGGAAAGCAGGGCAGTGGTGGCGTATGCTTATAATTCCAGCACTTGGTAGGCAGAGCTGGGTAAGTCTCTGTGTGTTCAGGGATACAGCCATTATTGGATACACATGCCTTTAATCTTAATACCAATCATGGAAAACCTGGAGGCCTATACAGACAGGCTGTGAGGAGGCGGTCATGTGGTTGGGTTTACAACCAATGAGAAGGCAGGACAGGAACTCTATATAAAGACTTTAACACAGGGGTAGCTCTGGTTCGGAGAGGTAGGACCACCACAGGAGGAAGGGTAAGGTTTTAGCTCTTAGCTCTGACCTCTTGGCTTTCTTCTTTGCATTGGTTCTGTGTTTCTTATTTAATAAGAAGGTTGGATACATCTACAAAAGCATATTTAACATACAAAGATATCTGTCCAAATAGTTTTATGAAGATAAAATATTCACATTTATCAAGGCATAACACTAAGTATGTGTGTACTTTGAAAGAATGCGTTCAAACACTTAAGAACCAGGCAGCTGTAAAGAAAGACAAATCTAGAGTTTTGCATTTTGTATGGTATAGGAAATATGAGGAAAATGAAAGATAGATATAGATTATTTGAATAGCATAATACAGCAAGTTGAACTGATTGCTTCTTTTAAAATATTTTAAGTACCTATGAAAATTCACCAAGGAAGACCATATGCCTAGTCACAAACAGGATTAAATATTTAAAATAGCAACTATACAGAACAGTAGTTATTGCTCTAAAATGAAAAATAATAATAATATGACAGATAAAAAGCTACAAGTAAGAACTTTTCAAACAATTCTAAATAGCTGCACAGTACTGTTGATAGATAACAAAGGTAGAGTTTAAATAAAATGTTCTTCATTAATAAATGGCAAAAAGAATTACAATTCAAACTAAGTATTAGAGCCGAAATAATGTCTATAAAAATCAAGGAAAGAGAAAATAGTAAAAATTAACAAATTCAAAATCTCTTTATTTGGAAAAAACAAAGTTGATAAAATGTCAAGGAAAACTAACGGCAAATAGAGAGAGAGGAGTCAGAGAGAACAAACAGTGATATCAAAGTGAAATGATGAATGTTCACTACAAATATTAAATGCTGGCTTGGATATAAATAATTTAGCGACAGTAAATGTGACAACATAGACAAAATGTGCAGGTTCTTTAAATCGTATGATTTTTCCAAAGCTGATAAAATAAGAATTAAAAAAAAATACTTACAAATTTTAAATAAATTGAATTTGTAAATACAAGACTTAGCCACAAAGAAAATTCCAGTCCTGTAATTTGTATTAAACATTTGAGATAATATGTATCCATTTACACAAACTCTGAAAGGGAAAATGGGAACACTTTCAGTTTGATTTCCCGAAAATAGCATTACCTTGACAACTACAGCAGATAAACATTCTTTACCAGAATAAGGTAACTATAAAGAAACATGCTTCATAAAAATAGAAAAAAATATTTTTTAACAAGTTGCTAACTGTTGTTGTTTGTTTTTACTCTTTTTTTGAGGGGCCCACCACCCAGCTCAGCCTTAGCTTGGCATAGTTTCTTTCCAGCTTTCCTTAAATTAACCTGTCTACCTCTTGCCTCTGGGCTTTTCCAGTTTTCTAATTTCTGTAAATCTTGTTCCATGGCTTGGTATGCAGCTGCGTGACTGGTCCTTGGAGTCCTCCTTCTCTGGCTCCTAGATTTTACATCTCTCCTCCCAGTTTTCTCCTTCTATATATACTCTCTGCCTGATAGCCCCACCTATCCTTTCTTCTGCCTTGCCATTGGCCAGTTCTTTATTAGACCAACAGATGTTCTACATAGGCACCATAACATAGCTTCACAGACTTAAACAAACACAACATAAACAAAAGTAACACACCTTAAAATTATATTCTACTACAGTCAACAAATAGAATCTAACAATAACTAAAAGGATAATGTACTATAATTTAGTCAAAGTCAAACCATATACCCACCAAATAAAGGAGAAACCCTACATAAATATCTCAAAAAGATGAAGAAAAACACATTCAGGAAGCTTTCTCAAAAAAGTACACATACAATTATCTTTAACATCATATATCATGATTTACAACTAAATACTTTCTCCCCCCAAAACAGAAATATGAACAAGGAGACTTGTTCCCACTATTTCTACTCAACAGCAAGAAGAATAAAATCCCAGGAGTTCAATTATTACAGTATGTTTAAAAGAAATAAAAAAGGCAACATATTAGAAATAAATAAGCAACTATCCCTTACGTAAAAGTTAAAATGCACATAGAAATTCTAAAGAATATACAGCATATAATGAGCTGAAATGTCAGACTGGTGAGCTAACAGAAGCATTCAATATGAAAAACTAACTTGTGCAATTGTATCTTAATAATAAACAATTGGGAATTAAAATTGTAACTGTATTTCATAATCTCATGAGCACATGGAATTTTTTAGGACACGTTTTGCAAAATTGGATACACAACCTCTGTATTCTGAAAGCTAAAGTTAACATTAGGAGGCAACTAAAGGAGACATAAGCCTGACAGAAGGCACTGTGCTCATGGACTGGAACACTTAACATGATGCTAGGTCCTTTCCAGGTCGATATGTCGATGGTCTCAGTCAAATTCAGACAGTTATTTTTAAGTAAGTTTCAGACCGTCTTATAAAATTAATATCAAAAGTCAGAGGACCTAAAAATAGGCAACGCAAACTTGTAAAAGAATGGTGTCAAGAAGAGTAGGTCAAAGAAGTGATTAAAGACTGAGGATCAACCAGCACAACAAAGAGACATCTCAGAAAGTGTTAGTTATGTGCCTCAGTGATTGGTTTTACAAAGTACACCAGGTAGCCAAACAAGGAAAAAAAAAAGGTATTTTCAACAAATAGAGTAAGAAATAGTTATCATCTATGTATCTATCAACTATCCATCTCCCTCTCTATCCACCTATCTATATCACCTCTCTCTTTTACTATCTCTTCTTCAGAAATCAGAAAGCCCTTTTATCTCATACCATACACAAAAGAAGCTCCAAGTGGGTAATTGTCATACATCAAAATAGAGTAGACAGAAAAATCATTTCAATCTGATAGTAAAGTTTCTTATACTGAAAATATATTAAGGCTTTTTGCTTCTGCTTTAAATATTTTGTAGTATGTATTAAGTTGATGACACAAAGGATAGTATAAATAATTGAGGGAAAGGTAATTATATATGCATATATATGTATAGATGCACATATTTTTAAAGCTCATGAAATTATATACTAAAATTTAAGTCTTATTTAAAAATTTTAAAGGAAGGTATTATGGAGAAAATTAGAGCTGGTTGTAGTGGTATACTACCTTGATAGAGGATTTTTTTTTTTTTTATCCAGGGCCATTATAAGCTACATAGTCAAGCCTTTTTCTACTTGCACAGGTGGGAAAAAAAAAGTATCAGAAATTAAATAGATATATTTTCAGATTCACAGTCAGTGTTGAAAGTTTTAAATCCAATTGATTACATAAATACATGTAATGTTCTTAGTGCAGTGTTAGGTATAGCAGAGGTACTTAATAATTGTTTATAGAACCATTTTGTATAGAAAAATTTATTTTCCTAATGTGCAATGATTCCTCCTCACTCCTAGCCTGTAGTTGTTTAAATTGAGAGTCTTGTGAAACACTTCCCTTAAGAGATATTCTGCCTTTCTTCCTAAAAGACCCTTCTCTGCTTTGGCATACAGTTCAGATACCAGGACTCACTAAGTCTAATGAGGGACTGAGGCAGCAAATTAAGGCACTATGCAAATGAGAGGGGCCACGGGGCTCAAAGAAGATTAGATCGTTGGTTTTTCATTATATAAGATTACATAAGGCTGTCCCCATGCAAATACACAACGCACTTTGAGCCTATTTCCCCACGTTCTACCCCTTTCCCTGTCCTTGTCCCTCTCCCTCCTCCTTTCCTAGTTTTTATTCCTCTCCAGAGATTTTGTCTCTTTTTCCATGTCATCTGTACATTCCCAATCTTATGTATCTGTAAAGACTAGGACTCCAAAATGACAGTAAACGTGATACTTATCTTTCTGATGCTGATTTAGTTCTCTTAATTAATAGTCAAAATGTGTCAGAATGAGACAAAAGAAGGAGAGCCTTCTTAACAGAAAAAGACTTCCTGGAAAGAAGCTCATAGTGTGACAATGGCCCTCAAGCTGACACACCAGTGATCTTAGCCACAGACAGCAAAATGATGATGAAGGTGGGTTGAACTTAGAACCCCACCCTAGGGCCATGCCTGAGAGGCTCACAGGACTGCATGGATCCTGAATAGACCTTCTAAGACTTCGTACTCTCCACCTACTTTAAAAATGTGAAATCAAAACCCCAAAGCAGTGACATAGCTGAGCAGTCCGCATTATCTCACTTCATACACAACTCACGTCTTCTCATGCCCAATGAACTTCAATAAAAGACTTGCAGAGTGAAGCCACTGAGTCCCAGTTTGCCTTATCAGTCTCTGCCATTGTGTTTGCTTGCTCTGTGAGAGTCAGGACATTTTAGACATAGCTGCACAGTCTGTGAAAGTCACATGGCTTCTGATTGATTGCCTTTGATGGTGACAGAAGAACATTCTTCTTAAGTAGTTTCTGCTATGAACTGAATTGTGGCACCTTCTGAGGAATGAGGGCATAGGTTTATGAGACTGTGTTTTAAAAGTTCTTTAAGAGGTTTCAACTAGTCTTTGGTCACCCTACTTGTCACAACATCACTCTTCTTAGCAAAGGTGGTGGTGTCTCTTGGTGCTCATGAATCAACACTGCTCTAGCCTGAGTGACCTTAAACCTGCCACTACCTGCACTTGTGGTTTTGAGGGGCTCAGTCTATTCTAGTTGAGCTCCATTCTTGTTTGTGGGCAAAAGTGTCATTTGACTCTTTGTGATCTGTTGCTGTAACTAAAACCCCATTCTTATACTACAAATATCCCAACTTGTTTATAAACCTCAAGGAACACACGCCTCCTTAACCCATCTGGTAGGTGAGCTGGAGAGTTTCTAGGCTCTTTTCAAAAACTAGTGTACCATTATATACTCTAGAAAATTTGTTAAAATGTAGTCATAACTTCATTTAAAAAGAGGCAGAGCCAGGCGGATCGCTGTGAGTTTGAGGCCAGCCTGGGCTACCAAGTGAGTTCCAGGAAAGGCGCAAAGCTACACAGAGAAACCCTGTCTCGAAAAACCAAAAAAAAAAAAAAAAAAAAATAGTTTAAAATCTCCTGTGTTATATTAGCAGGATTTTTTTTCTTTCCACCTCTTATTCCTGAAAAGGAAAAATATCAATAGTCTTCACCCTAAAGACTGGATGTACTGAAGTTTTCAGGACTTAGAGATTTCTACTCCCTCTGGAGAAGTGAAAGTACCTCATGCCAAAGATTGCCTCTTATTGCACACTGGTTCCTTAAGAGAAGAGATAACTCCTTCCATTACCATGTCTCCAGGCTGTAAAGTTTCTGCAGCACTCTCTGGACTTAATAGTCATGAGTGAATAAATTCAGTGGGTACCTGTGAAGGTGTGTATTCAAAATATATGACTGGAAAACATTATTCAACATAAGAATAACTAGCCTACTACCTGGGGTAGGATCCTATCTCAAGAAGAGCGCTGGTGATGGAGGAGCAGGAATTGATGACAGAAGTTGTATGCTATATATCACTTGTATGCTATACTATGCTATGCTATGCTGTGCTGTGTTGTGCTGTGCTGTGCTGTGCTGTGCTATGCTGTGCTGTGCTATGCTATGCTATGTATCATTTGTATGCTATAGGATCTTTGGAACATTGACTATGTGACATTAGCAACATTCTTTCTTGGTGATTCAATTGTTCCATTTGGACATAAAACACAAGAAAGAAAAAAAAAAACACTGACTGATGTGAACAAATGATGATAGAGAAACTAGACCTACTATAGCAAGAACCCCAAACTCTAAGCAATTGAAAACAGATTTTATATAAACTAAGGAACATGATAAGCCTAAAGAGGGGAATTTTGCTGGAAAGAACAAACCAACTCTCTGATAACAGAGTAGATTAGTACAGAGATGCAGATAGTGTATACAATATTTTTCTTTACTTTCATGGAGTAAATGGGCATTTTGTTCAAAATTATTAAGAAATGTTGCCATGTATGGATAAAAGATATTTCCTGTATAATCGTCATCATAGGGACATCTAGGCTTTATAGTCTTTTAGATCTACATTTCTTTGGCCTTGTGATTTGGATTCAGAATCTTGAACTTTTACATCAACTATTGATGATCTTAAGAGACTGTGCATTAAGGACTGAAGAGTACTCAATTCTGTTTTCCCTTTTCCAGACAAAAACATCATGGACAGAAACAGAGATAATCTATACATTCTATGGACTTCATTCATTCTTTTAAACTAGTCCCCCACCATTTTCTGATCTTTGATAGTAAAATTTGATTTTGAAACAAGGATAAAAACAAAAAGAAACAACCCATAAGACAATTTCACTTAGGAAACCTTAGTTAAGATCCTGCAACTTTGGTTAGTTTGTGGTAGATATTACCATAATATACAGGTGGGATAGTCATAATTATTCTTGGTTTATGGCTGTTGGCTGGGAAGCATCCCTATCTACTCTCAGATGTTGTAACTTGCTGACATTGAGGGGCTACTGTGTGAAAGAGTAATGTGACTTCTGATGTACCATTCCAGACAAAACCCTTCAAATGAGTGAGTTGAAATTTTGAGTAAGTACCTTAAAAATAATTTAAGAGAATAATACCTAACTATTAGAGTATCTAAATATGATTTTTGGCTGTCAGGGAAATCAGAAAACAAAATGAATAACCATCTGACAGCATTGTTATGAGTAAAGAACCTTTGTCCAAGGATAGGAGACAGAGTTAAATGATCCTTAAATACTACAAGATTATTCTCCAGGTCACACAAAAGTATCTAAGATATTTACTAAGTATAAGACAACACTGGGCAAACTCTATAAGATAGATCTTGTCTTCTTTATTTTATGTACAAGGAAACTGAGGCAGAGATGGGCAAGAAACATTTTCTCAAGCCTCACAGCTCAGTGATGAGGTCAAAATTTTGTTTGGATTTGCCTTGTGGGAAGTCTTTCTCAGCGTCAATATCATTAATATTTTTGTTCAGGAAATTCTTTCTTGTGGAGAATATTAGGTGTGCTTTAGGATACTTAGAAGCATCCTTGATCTCAACTTTTTAGCCACTAGTATCCCTTTACTCAAGTAGTGCCATCTACATGTGTCCAGGTCATTACCCAGTGTCCCTTAGGGGTAAAATTGCCCCCAGGGAAGAACTGTTGCCTTACCATGAAGCATCCCATTCTGTCTAGTCTGATCATTGCTGTCATCTTTGCTGCTTACCCTTAATGTTAAGCCTTTCTAAGGCCCAAACACTTCATTAAGAATCCATCTCCATTTTACTTGGGTGTGTGTGCGAGTGAGTGTGTGTGTGTGTGTGTGTGTGTGTGTGTGTGTGTGTGTGTGTGTGTGATATTTGTGTTGTATGCACATGGTGGAGGGTTACTTGTGGAGACTAGAGGAAGACACTAAGTGTATTGCTCAATCACTCAATACTTAGTCTTTTGAAACATGATCTCTTACTGAATTTGGAACCAGATTGGCAGCCAGCAAATCCCAGCAGTTTCTTCATTTCTGGATCCCACACACTGAGGTTAGCGATAGGAAATATACATAGCCTACTTCTTATATGTTTGCTGAAGCTCTGCACACCTAAAGCTCTTCTACACCAAGCTATCTCTCCAGCCCTTAATAAAAATTTCTTTCACCAGCATGAAAACTATTCTGTGTCTATCATTTGAAATTTATTTTAACCCATAGTTTAGGAAAGTAGGAAGTATTCCACACTGTAGAACAATGAACATAAACAGGAAGATAATCCACAGCCCTTAGTGTTGTTATAGTCCTTATTGACTACTTTTCCCATTGCCATTATTGTCTAAATGTAGACAAGATGAGTCATGATGCAATTTTTCAATAGCAGCACCACGGCTGGCATAAGAATTCAGCGGGGTGTATCCCAGACCTGTGCTGAGCTGTCCACCCGGAGGCTAGAGTACTGTATGCTAAAAGTGGGCTTCTTTCCTTATGTCTCCATCCTGAGTGCCATCATCTTTGCTTCTTTAGCAATAGGCATCTATCTTTATCTACATAGACACCTTGATTAATAAAAGAGCTGTTCCCCTCATAATAGAGACAGCCAGAATATTAGCTAAAAGTAATGGAGGTCACATTGGAGAATAGAAAAATATAACTTATGAAGAGTCAACTAAGACAATCTTATTTATGTGACTATCCAATAATATAAAATGATGGGACACCAATTTAGCTATTTCTTTCTTCAACTAGGCAATTTGTAAAATACGTGATCAAAAAATATTAAGAGTACAATTCATGGTCTTTCCTCCTGCCCCCCTGAATATCAAGGTAGAACATAACTTAATTTATAGCCATCTTTTTCACATATGATGAACTGAAATGAACTGAGATCTAAAGAAAATTAAATTGGGGGCATCAGACTACATAGCATCTAGGACATAATTCTGTCAAATCTCCATCCAGAAATGGCTCTTTTCCAACAGAAAGCAACACATACTTCTTGCTTAGAGGCATGTTATCTCACCCAGGCTGAGGCAATTTCACAATATGCTTGCAGTAGTGACCAAAACGTCTTCCCTCTTCACTGCTTCTTGTAAATCTTCCTGAATTTGGCCTCATTGCTGTGGCAGTGCCAGTCAGTTCTCACCTCAAGTATTCTCCTGATTTCTATCCATCAGTTCCAGGAACACTGACACCCCATTGTGTGCTTTGTGTCTTCATGCTGAGAAGTCAAAGACCATCATAGCCCATTCCCTGACCCCAAAGAGCATTCAATCTGAATGATAAATAGAAAGGAAGGAGGTGAATAAAATCAATACAATGGTAGGGGAAGAGGGAATGCTAAGGGGCTATAGGAAGATGCTCCTTTGCAGGAGAACTTGGAAGGATCTTATCAGGAGCCAAGGGGAGAATTGGGAGTTATAAAAAGAAGAAGAATGGAAAGGAAGGGAGAAGAAGAGAGAGAGAGAGAGAGAGAGAGAGAGAGAGAGAGAGAGAGAGAGAGAGAGAGAGAGGAAGAAGGAAGAAAGGAAGGAAGGACACCAATTTAGCTAATTTAGGAAGAAAGAATGGAAGGAAGGAAGGAAAAAGTAGCAGAAATGATAACCAAATGTATAAACAACTCTGAGGAGCCTGCAGTCGAGATAAGCGTAGGTAAAAATAAATCAACAAAACAAAACACCAAGACTGACTTCCTTCAAACATGTTCTAAATGAAGATTTTTTTTTTGCTTGTTATTTATTTTCATTGGGAAAATATAACAGCCTGTTTGTAGTCTAATGTGAATGAGGGGAAAATAAAGACACAAGAAAGAAGAAATAAATGAATCCAGAAAGACTTTGTGTAGTTGACACAGCATAAAGCACAGTCCCTAAATCTAAGAATTGATCTGCACTGGTGCAAGGACAGCTCTCCCATTTTAACAGAAGGAAAATAAAGCGCTTAGACAGTGCTAAGGTGATAAATGTGCTGTTGAAAGCACTGGAAATCCTCTTCTAATTGCTCCCGTTTTCTCAGTAGCAAAAGCAAGGTCACAGCCAAAGGAGAAAGGTGAGATGAGCTCGGTGAGACTAGAAAGTGCGAACAGTGACATCAAAATGAACTAATTCAGAACTGCAGCTGAACACCTGAGCTTTCCTTTCATGGGGTGCATGCCATGGTCTGCCAAGTTCAGCTCCTAGAGGGTGGGCAGGCTATGGATGTGAGCTGAAATTTCACCCCGGTGAGCTTTGTCCCTTTAGTGCTGTGGCTGATAGAATCATGGTCCAGACTTAATCTTGGGAACCTGTTGTGTTAGTTTATGTGATGAGTCTCAATTAAGACCAGAAATAAAATTTACTGAAACTAATTTGCTAATCAATAGAGAGAAGATTATTTGGTGGGGACGAGGGACAATCACGCTAACAATCCCTATGAATGGACGGTGTGTTGTCAGAAGGATTCTAGCATATGTCAAGATTTACAAGATATACTAACTGAAATGTGTATTTTTTTTTTTCAGTTTTGTTTGGTTCTATCCAGGGTCTCAGGGCTGCCCTGCCTCTGGTTCCTGGCCATCCAGGCAGTGTCAGGTATGGGCTCCCTCTTGTGGCATGGACCTCAAGTTGGGCCAGTTGTTGGTTGGCCACAAGTTCTGTGCTGTCACTACCCCAGCACATCTTGCAGACAGGACAGATGATAAGCTCAAGGTTTTGTGGCTGGATTGATGTCCCAGTTCCAGGAGCCTTTCCTGGTTATAGGTGATAACCAGTTTGGGCTCTGTATCCTCAATTACTAGGACACTTCAACAGAGTCACTCTCACAGATTCCAGGGATTTTCCCCTGCACTAGGTTTCTATATCACCTTCAAATGCCCCCCAATTCCAGTTGTACTGGAATTCCAACCCAAGTACTCTCTCCCTCTATCACTCCCACACTCTCCCTGATTCCTTCCTGTTGCTATCCCCACCTGTCTCCAGTCCACCTGCAAAATCTATTCTATTTCCCTTTCCTGGAGAGATCCACAAATACTCCCTTGAGCCCTCCTTGTTACTTAGCCTCTCTGGGTCTGTGGATTTTACTATGATTATTATCCTTCACTTAACAGCTAATGTCCACTTATAAGTGAGGGCATACCATGCTTATCTTTCTGGGTTTGGGGTACCTCACTCAGGTTGATTTTTTTTTTTCAGTTCCATCTATTTGCCTTCAAATTTGATGATGTCATTGTTTTTAACAGCTGAGTAATACTCTATTGTGCAAATATACCACATTTTATTTATCCATTCTTCACTTGAGGGATATGTGGGTTGTTTCCAGCTTCTGATTATTACAAATAAATCTGCTAAGAACATAGTTAAGCAAGTGGCAGAGCATCCTTTGGATGTATGCCCAGGAGCTGTATAGGTCTAGAAGTAGGTCAATTTCCAATTTTCTGAGAAACCACTATATTGATTTCCAAAGAGACTGGGCAAATTTGCATTTGTACCAGCAATAGAGGAGTGCTCCCAGCTCTATGTCCTCACCAGCATGAGCTATCACTTGTGTTTTTTGATCTTAGCCATTCAGACAGGTATAAAATAGAATCTCAAAGTAGTTTTGATTTGCATTGCCCTGATGGCTAAGGGTATTGAACATCTCTTAAAGTATTTCTTAGCCATTTGGGATTCCTCTATTGAGACATTTCTCTTTAGGTCTGTACTACATTTTTTCTAACTGGGTTATTTGGTTTGTTGATACCTAGTTTCTTGAATTCTTTATATATTTTAGATTTTCCTAATAATATTCTACTGTACTAATAGATAGGTGCCTAGTCCAATTGTCATCAAAGGGGCATCATCCAGCAAACTGATGGGAGCAGCTGCAGAGACCCACAGTCAAACCCTTGGCAGAGCCAGGGTAACCCCATGTAAGAGGTGGAGAAAAGCTTGTAGGAGCCAGAGGAGTAGAGGACACCATGAGAACAAAGACCACAGAGATAAGCAGGGCTCATAGGGGCTTACACAGGTTGAAGCAATAAATACAGACCCTGTGTGGGTCTGAGCTATGTCCTCTGCATATACCTTGTGAATGTGCAGCTTGGTGTTTTTGTTCTCAACAGTGGCAATTGGGGGGGGTGCCTCTTTTGCTGGTGCTTAATAACCTTTTCCTCCTACTGATTTGTTTTGTCCATCCTTGATATTAGGTTTTGTGCCTAGTCTTATTAGGCCATGTTTGATGAATATCTCTGGGAGGCCTGCTCTTTTATTTTTTTGAAGGGAAAAAGAAGAGGAGTGGATCTTGGGGAGAGGGAAGGAGTGGGGAAGGAGTTGGAGGAGTGAAGGGAGGAGAAACTTTGGTTAAGGTGCAATGTATGAGAGAAAAATAAAAGAAAAAGTATGTGATATTGGTAGCTAGAACTGAATATTCTACTCAGAAACATATCCATGAACATAACAATATTGTTGAGATAACGTGACAAAGTATTGGAGAAATGGATTTTCAAAAAAAGAGTGAGGGTAATGAGCATTCTATATTTGAAGAAATTGAATATCAAAACTCATGTTGTACTGAAAACATATTCCAGATGGTTTAAAAATTGAAGACATAAATTATACATTTTAAAAATATGGATAATATAAAATGTCTTGTGTATAGGGAAGGTGTGTGTGTGTGTGTGTGTGTGTGTGTGTATAGACAGACAGTATGAAAGGTATTAGGCAACCACTGGGACACACACCAGTAATCAGCATTTGAAGTGTAGATCTAGGATGATTGAGAGATTAGGCCAAATTGGTATAAATAGAGAAAAGTCTGTTGTAACATCTTTCCATAAACAAAGAATCAAAACAAAACCAGGCAGAAATCTTGCCTTTACAATAGTATACTCCTGTTTAACTCAGAACAATGGGCTGATTTTTGGTGGACTAAACTCTGATCTGTTAACCAATAATAGCTATATGAATATGGGGATGGAGTGAGCTATTATCCCACCCTTCTTTTAGCCTGTTGACGAATGTTATTCCAGATAGCTGTGACTAAAACTGTGAATTATCACTCTCAGTTGAACTGCTGAGTTATTATCACAAATAATATGAAATTTCTATCCAACTTCTCACAAGAGTTTGTAAGTGTTGGCTGTAGTGGGTAGCCATTCCAGCTTTGATCTGGAAGTTCCAACCCCCATTGAGACTTTGGCAACTGTCACGCCTACAAGGCAGGGCCAAGGGAGGTGCCTGGAGACCTGAGTTCTGGATGGGCTGCGCTCTCACTCTCTCCCGGGACCCTGGACGACGGAGGTGGGCCAAGCAGAGCTCCAGAGAACACCTCTGGACTGCGATACACCTTCCCCAGACCCCGTGACCTACTTATCCCTTAATTTGTAAGTTACACCATTAAATAAATCTCCTTTTAACTACGTGGAGTGGCCTTAATGATTTCTCCAAAAGTTGGCTTCCAATGGAAGAAGCTTTTGAGTTTTTGTTTTATTATATATAACTAGACATATGGTAAAGACAATGGAGTAAAATTCATTAAAGTCTCAGATCATGACATTATGTTAGGGTAGAAATCCCCTGAAATGAATCTTGGAATGAACAGGTGATATCCATATGATGACAGGGACTTCAGGTAAAACAAACAAACAAACAAAAAAAAAAAACAGAGAGGGAAGGCATCAGTGAGCGGTTTACTTAGAAAAGAATTAATCATTAGGGGGGAACCACTGCTCCTTAAATCATTGTCCCAGCCTCATTTGGTAAAATTTCTGACCTACCTATCTCACAGGACATTTGGGAAAATCAAAATCACTTTGGAAAAATACTTAGAGAACTTTTCTTACTATAAAGTAAAAGCCAAACAATACAGGAGATATATGAACACAAAAAATATACACCTCTATCTCAGGAGTGACTCAAAAAGAAAGCAAGAAGCTGGACAGTGTTGTCAAGTAGCAGTAAGTAAGATAAGAAATGTAAGAAAAAAATTCTTAAAATAATGACTTCAGAAGGTATTTTACACTTTTAATAAGTATACTTCCATAAATTCCCCCTTCCCTTTTCTCTCTCCAGAATTTCCAATGTCCCTCCACTCTCAAATTGATAGTTTCTTTTATTATTATTGTTGTTACAGACACATATGTATATATGGACAAATATATAAATACAACCTTCTGAGTCCATTTTTTACTGTTAGTGTATATATGGGTCACAGATGACCTCTTTGTATTGGATAACCAAACAGTCATTAGTTGCTTGTACTTTGCTGTGGAAGAACCCTTCCGTACACTGTGAATACGTATTACTCTCATTGGCTTATAAAAGCTGATTGGTCAATAGCCAGGCAAAAAGTTAAGTGGGGTGATCAAATGGAGGATGCTGGGAGAAAAAAAGGATAGAGTCAGAGGGTAGAAAGAGGAAGATGCCAGTCAGCCACCAGGGAAGCAGAATGTGTAGAAAATGAGGTAACAACCTATGAGCCACATGGAAAAGCATACGTAGAAATATGGGTTGATTTAAATGTAAGAGTTAGCTAGTAACAAGTCTGAGCTATCAGCCAGGTATTTATAATTAATATAAGCCTAATTGTGATAATTTGGAAGTGTCTCACAGGACAGGAAATCTTCACCTACACACGGCACCCACCATCTGGTGTGGATGCACATAAGAACTGAGAAAGCTTTCAAAGGTTCTAAAGGCTCAGGAACAGAGCCACACCAGGCTTCCAAGTCACTCATGCCAGCTGCAGTGCAGGGAAGCATCTCCTGACAACTGCCCAGAAGATGGAGCTGGCTATCAACTGCCATGAGCTAAGCTGCATAGTGTGGTGGGCTCCTGCAGTCTCTCACATGGGCTACAGTACAGAGAGATGGTTCTCAACTGTTGCCTGTGAGGTCCAGTTCGCTGCATGACAGATTTGGAGTTTTGTTCATGTAGACAGAAAAGGTTACAGATACACAGTAAGGACAGATTCAGATGGACAAGACCTCTAAATGAGTTACAGTGTATTCAAAAGTATACACAGGCTTGGGAGAGAAAAGAAAAAGAGTATATAAAAATAGTTTAAGAATAAAATAGTAAAGTTATTTTAAAAGAAAAAGAGTAATAAAAATATAAGCCATGTAAAGATGGAAAATACACACAGAGAGTTTAGATTCTGTATGTTATTGGGTTGTCTTTAAAATTTTTGGCTGCTAAGAGACCTTGGATTATGGAAACTGCTAGATTAAACCAATTTACATATTTTAAAAAATATCTTAGCGTCAAATTTTAAGTCAAAAGATATGTTGCAGTGGGGGAGAGGTTATGCTTTTGTTTCCACAGGAAATGAAAGGCTATGGATTTATTCTGGGTTAAGAAAAATCAAGTATGATGGAGGAAGACCCCTTGAAAAATATCTGATGGGAGCAGATGGCCCAGATGATTGAATATCTCAGATCACCTCTGTTACAGTTTCTGAGTTCTGCATCCAGAATAGCTTCAAGGTGGCTGGCTAAGATGGTCCAATGCCATAGACTACTCCAGCCAAGACTTAACCATTGTCCTAGATTTTCTCAGGGACCCTTAAAGATAGCAGTGCCCCCAAAACAACAGGAAGTACTCTAGAGAATGATGCCCATATCATCAAAAAATAAATTATGGATATTTGTTATTGTTTAGGGGTTTTGGTTACAAATTGTAATTGGTCATAGTCATAAAAAAAAAAAGCTAAACAAAGGTGTTAAATTCAAAGATCTCTTTCTAAGGGAAAAAGGGTGTAGGATATAAAAATAATAGGATAAAATGGTAGATCATTGAGTCTACTTTAACCCCCCAAACAACTGTTAATTTCAAAGTATTTTAAAATAGTATAGATTTTAGTTTACTGATACAAATTTAAAGTTATTTCTGTTGTGCTATATGTATGTTTCTACTCTTGTTTGGGGTATTGTACAGCTCATTTAAAATATAATGTACAATTAAGAAATACAGATTAATAGTCATCTATAATAGTCAAACTTATGGTCATATTAGTTATGTTTTAAAGGTCATACACAGATATGTTAAAATATATAGATGGTCTTTAAAACTTCAAAAATAAGTACAGAATATGGCATTTAATATGCTTAATAACCTATGGTTTTTTCATGATAGTGAGATACGTTTACTCCTGGCAGCACCAATTACTTCAAAGAAGATGATGGGTATCACAGAAACTCCATATGGAGTTTGTTTTCTTTATGGTAAAAGCTAGCCATATGGGCAAAGAGATTGCCCTTGCCTCAATTACTGACAGTTACTGTCCATACTGGACCACCAGGACACAAAAGAAAGTGACTATCAAATTTTGTTGACAAGGTAGGACATGCCTTCAAAACAACTTGCTTCTGAGAAAAGTCTGTCAGATATATTAGGCCTGTGGGTCAAAGATGGATGCCCTAACATTACAAAAGAATTTTAGGTGACTGTATAGGCAACCTGATGTCCCTGTAATTGCATAGCATTTCACCCTTCTGGGGTCTTTGACAAAGTGAAAGACTAGATAGTCATAGTTATATATTTTCTTAGTTATGATAAAAGATAAATTAGATGTTATTAGACTCACCAAGATAAGATAGATAATGGAGTATTTTCTCTAATTTTGCCAAGTACAAATGGACTGGATATTGTAATTGTAATTCTTAATAACTATTTTTGTTGTATATAATCTTGCTATGTTAAAGTTAAAACCTTTCTTTTTAATTAGACAAAAAGGGGAAATATTGTGGAATAATCCCTTTGTACACTATGAATATGCATTACTCTCATTGGCTAATATATAAAGCTGGCCCATAGCCAGGCAAAAAGTATAGGTGGGGGTGATCAAATGGAAGATGCTGGGAGAAAGAAGGACAGAGTCACAGAGTCAAGAGAGGGAGATGCCAGCCAGGTGCTGGGGAAATAGGGCATGTAGAAAATGAGATAACAAGCCATGAGTCACATGGCAAAGCATAAAAAGAAATATGGTTTAATTAAAATGCAAGAGTTAGCTAGTAGCATGCCTGAGCTATTGGCTGAGCATTTATAACTAATATAAACCTCAGTGTGGTAATTTGAAAGTGGTTCCCTGGACAGGAAAACTCTGTCTACAGTAGTTCTTTGTCGAGGGGCAGGAACTCTTGAAAATTTCCATGTTAACACTTCAATTGATAATTCCATTGTTCCAGTCTTGTTTATGCAGCCATTTCTAAAAGAGACTATTTCACAACTTCCTGGTATTCTGTCTTTTATAGCCTTTCTGCCCCCTCTTCTATGATATTCTCTGAGCTATAGATGTAGAGCTGTGCTATAGTGCAACCATTGGAGCTTTGCTCCCTACAATCCATTGATCATTGCATTGTGTCTAGTTGTGGTTTTTCTGTAACAGTATCCATTTACTGTAGAGATACCAGTGATACATCTGACAGAAGGTTAATATTCAAAATATACAAATAACTCAGAAAAAAAATGAGTCAAGGGAACAAATGACCCAATTAAAAATGGGCTAGGGATCTCAATAGAAGTTCCCAGTAGAAGAAATAAAAATGGCTAAGGAATAATGCCAAAAGTGTTTATCATCCTTAGTAATTAGGGGAATAAAAGTTAAAAACAACTCTGAGATTTCCTTGTATCTAGTCACAATGGCTAAGATAAGCTAAACAGCTGACAACAAATTCCGGGAAGATTGTGGAGAAAGGAGTCCTCATTGACTGTTTCTGGGAATGCAAACTGGTGCAGCAACTCTGGGTATAATTATGGAGATTCCTCAAAAAAAAAAAACAAAAATAAATCTACTATACAGCCCAGCTAGACCAAAGGATTTGACACTGTACTCCACAGATACTTGCTCAACCCGTGCTTGTTGCCACCTTATTCTAGAAATTCTTTAAATCACAACTGTTTCTAAGCTAAAGACCACTCTGCTGAAGATAATGTCATGGTTCTGGGTGAAGGAGACATGAGAAGAACCTACAACACCTTCCTATGCTCTGAAAATGGCAAAAGTCAGCTTTTGGACAGGTGAGGAGACCTGTCTTCTGTCTTCAGATGACCAGGCTCTTCACCCAATAGAGCATCTTCCTAAAAGCTTCACAGGAGCTGTGAAGCTCAGATCTAGCTAAAACATACCACTATTTCTTGTGGATATATCACCCTGCAGGAGACAGGATTCCTCTTGATTGAAGACAGATTTGTGAAAGTAAAGGGCCAAAACAAAAATTCTATAAAAAGCCTCTGTCATCCCATTCAAACTACTGAAGCTGAAATCAAAATATATCTGTGCTTCAGACATGTTACTCAGCTGTCAGCTTTTCACTCTTTTCTACTGGGGCCAAAGGGACAATCTGTTCCCAACAGTCAAAGGGATGTTTTTGTCATCTTACAAACTTGTAAGAAGACCAAGGAGGAGGAGGAAGATGAAGATGGAGGAGAGAAGAAGAAGACGATGAAGATGAGGAAGAGAAAGAAAGAAGAGAGCAAGTTTGTAGCCTTGTAAGAAGAGAGAGTATGGTGACAGATTTCAGATATTTTTCTCTCCTTGCAGTAGTTTTGGATGTTGTTTTCTTCCACACTGGGTGGGAATTTGAGTTGAAAAACTCCTATGTTATACTGACTTGGTTTTCCAGCTAGATAGGCTACCTTTATCTTGTTTGGTTTCAGAGCACACACTGTGGGGCTTTATGACAATGTTTGAAATACACAGGTCTTGAACTACAAAATGTAGTCTTTCATTGGGATTACTAAATTTTTGCAAACTTTGAAAGGTGCCAGTATTGTATGAGAAATTATAGATGTCACTTTCTCCTGGCTCCACCTGATCAACATAGGGCAGTAGTTGATTCAACCGGTACTGTTTCCCTGGTTCTCAGCATTTTAAGCCAGGTAAGTATGTTTAGTGTCATGAAGAAAGGTATCTGCATCTCCTATAGGGTCCTCGTATCAGCAAAGACAGAGTTAGAACACACATACCAGTCTAACTCTGAGAGGTCTAGATTGCCTTTACTCACATTCATTTTATCCATCTACCCAGGTTTCTCCCTTCCAAAGACTGGTGTTCAGGACCCAGCAGTAGATAAAAAGACAATAGCCTTATAGAAAATCATTGAACAGCTTCAGAGTGGGGCAATCTCAAATCCTTACTGCTTCTTATTATCTGCATGCTTCTGCTTCCAATCATTCTTCTTGGTCATGGGTTGATGGCTGCATCATTAACAGGACAGATTGTGGACTTTGTATCAGAGTTTGCATGTGACTCTGACTCTCTGACTGCTTGTTTTAAACAACCTCCTCCTCCTCTTCTTCCTTCTTCTCCTAATATCCTTCAGTTCTGTTCTTTAGTTTTTTGTGAGATAAGAATTCTCTAAGAAACCCAGGGTGGTTTGAAACTTTCCATGTAATCCAGGCTGGTCTCAAACTCATGACAACGATACTCTGCCTCAGCTTTCCAGATACTAGAATTATAGACATAATCCATGATGCTTGGCTTCATATAGATTCTTTATTCTGATGATCACTGGATTTCTTGTTTGTGACAGAATTGCAATGTCTTCTTCATAGGGTTGTGTTAAAATTAAGAAAGTAAAAGTGAGGGGCATTTTATTCACAGTAGGTGATCTACCATGATAGTGGCAGTGTTGGGAGTTTGCTACTTTGTTCTGTATTGATGTAAGGCGCCCTCTCTTCTCAGTCCATCCAGAGCAGCTATCTTAGGATATATGGTACCTGGTATGTGCTCCTTAGTTAAACAGTGAGGAATGCTCACAGCTTTCCACTTTGAGAAAGTGATGGAGGTGAGGCTAGATTGATTCAGGCCATGTTTGCTTGCTCTAAAGTGAGTCACCACAGGCAATTTCCTCTTTACTGTAGGGGGATATAAATGCTTCACCCAGAATGAGTCCAGCACATGTGTTGGTTCTAATCTCCAAACATTTCCATATGGTCTGCTGGCTTGGATTCCCAAGTATTGACTCTTCCATCTCTCCTTGCTGTGTTAGTTCTCAGGATATGGAGAAAGGGACAACAAAGTTGCTGGGGAAAGTAGATGAAGGTTTGCTGGACAGCTTTGTGAAGCCCTTGTGAGTCACTAGCAAAGCCCACCAACCACCTCTGAAAGCTTTTACACCAAGGAATATGTAGCTTGACTCTAGGAGCTGTCTTGGAACATAAATAGTTTTCTTAGGTTAATAATGGGTATTATCAGAGCTAGATCGCTGGTGACAAGTTCTTTGATTAAAATGTTCCTTGAATTTATTCAACAAAGCAGAAGCCACAGAGTAAGTTTAGAGAACAAATTATCCACCCTTAACTGTGTTGATCCACTGCAAAGGCCATAGTAAATAATAGAAAAAGCACTGGCCAGGAGCAAAGCTGTACCTCAGTCCATGTGCATTCCTTCTGGGGTTGGTGGAATAGCACTTTTTCCTCCCAGGTCTCAGATTTCTCCCCTCCCCTTGTCCACGTCCATTATGATCTTGGAACAACTCTAGTTCAACACATTTGGGAAGTAGGGAACTAGACTCTCAAGCAATAAATACTTTCCTGATGTTTGCTGTCCCAGACACTGCAACATCCTGCTAGAATAAGCAAACAGAAAGACATGAGCAAAGAAAAGAACTGAACATTTAGAATTTGTTACACAATATTAAAACAAGAGGAAATGTGTCAAAAGGAAAGCTGTGAGAAAATGCTTTGTGATTTATGCAGAAAATATGTGTCAAAAGAAGTGAGACATGGAAAGCAAAGACATTGAAAGAGATCTATAAGCCAATGGCTCTAGGAATTAATGAGAAACATTTGTGTTTGAGGTATATAGGCTCTGGAGAGGCAAGGAGAAAACAAGAAAACAGAAAAGGAATCTAGATTCTCTGCCTTAAACTATGCAATTGGTGATGAAAAGATCCTAGGTATCTCAAATCTTCCATTTGTTACATGGTCTTGGTCATTAGGTTGATTTGTATGAATATGTAAGTAGGTGTCGCAGTCTAGGCTTTGAATATTGTATAATAGAACGTCCCTGGTGGTCAGCCAAGCAGCTCTGCTAAACAGAGCAGTGGGTACCCAGACACCTTGCAAGTAGAGAGTGGTGAGACACAGTAAGCACAACCAGGGGTATTTCTCAGTTGGAATTTGTACTAACTGGAAGTATTCTGGGAATGGAATTCTGGAAAGGTGCTTTTGTCTAGTCAAGTTGATACATAAGGCTACCTTACTGCATGTTTCCTGATTGGGCTCTGTTCTAGACCTAAATGTCTTATTCAGAGGACAATAGAATCCAATATATGTGCGGCCCTGGTAGCCCTTCCTGGCTCCTTAGTGTTTCATGCTTCTTTGTTTTCCAACCCTATTTCAGTGTTTCTGGCTCCTGTCTACCCAGTATAATGTCATCCTTAAAATGCCCTATTGGTCCCCTAGGACTAATCTAGTTTTTTCTGCCACACCCTCCTGTGCACTTGCCTTTTGGATGACAACTGCTTTGGGCTATTATTACAACTGCTCTTATTGTTACTTTTGCTGTTTGATGGTTTTGTTCCCCAAGAGACATTTATGTTCAACTCTATATGATATTGTTTTCCTTTCTCTTCCTATTCCATCAAATAGAGAAGGCTACAAGAACAGCATGCAATGTGACTCCAGGGGACCCATTTGTCCAGAGTACAAATCCCACTTGGACCTCACAGAGGAATATGTTTAAGATCCAGCTTTTGTAAACAGACCCTTGAATCTCAGCAAGAGGATTTGAAAAGTCAAACACTCTGGGACCATGACTATAAAAGTAAAATTACAAGGCTTGGGAACCTTTCCAGAGACAGGCTTATTTCAAACATTGCTATCTCATAGGTGTTATTCTTAGCAGAACCTAGGTTCACGTCAGCTTCCAGTTCAACATCCAGCTGCAATGGGAGCCTTATAATAGCTTCCCTAGGCTACCAAAGAGGCCATTACATAGCTTGGAGTATCTCCTCTCTTCTCCGTTCCTTTCATGAGTTCTAAACTTCCTCTCACTACAAACCTCTCATACATTTCTTTGTGGATTTGACTCACCAGATGTGCCTGCTTTCCCAGGTGCACTGTTGGGATCCAGAGACTATAAAAGTGGACCCAGTGAAGCCCACACACTTCAGAGCTCACAAATAAGATAGAAATACTTTAATCCCAGGAGACCGATGTTGTTTTGCAGATGTGATAGCAGAAGTTACGATGCAGGAGCACTGAGAATGCAGGGCAGGGAAAGGAAAATTCTCTGGAGACATGAAAAGCAGTACTTAAGCCTTCATTGAAATGATAGGTGGAGAATTTGTCCGGCAACTGGACAGTCTTGTGGAATGAGACACATCTCATACTCCGAGGATTCTGGCTAGGGATGTGGGTTCATGTCCCTACACTCTCAGGTCTGTGGAGATGTGACATACTTGTGTGTTCATGTTTTATTTTCCTTGCTATTTCCTGCAGTTCTACTGACTGAACTCAGTAACATTGATAGACAGCTCAGTAAAATACTCATGGGCAAAACTTGACCCTGCCACTTACTACTAAGTTACCATGAGAATGTTTATTGGCACTTTATTATAAAGCAATAAAAAAGTTGTTCATGACCACTGTCAAGCTTTTTTCTGTGACTGATGATGCAGTGGGTTTGTTCACACCAGCATCATCGCGGCACACATTTGGCATATTGCATTAAGTTCTTATAAACTCTACAGCTTCAATAGACAATAAAGTATCGACATTTATTTATACACAGATTTCAGAAGACATTTTTTTGAGGAGATTGTTTTTTTTTCCTTCAAGCACATGGGCCCAATGATTGCACTAAGGTTGTCAAGCTGACAACAGACACCTTTACCTCCTGAGTCATCTTGTAATTCACATTTTAGGTCTTTTAATGCTTTAAATTAACACATGATAACTGCATGTATTTATAGGTACTTTGTGAGATTTCATACAAGTACTCAATGTGTACTGATCAGTTCAAGATAAGTAACAATATTCTCTCCTCAGTTAAATTCCATATACTGCTTTTGTCTGATGAAACTAGGGCTAATAACAGTATCCCCCCAATGCCCCTGTGATGATTCTGTGGACCAGTAGAATACAATTATGCAGCATTTAGAATACTGATGGTCTTTGGTGAGTTCTGTAAACATGCTCATCCTGAAGAAGACATTTTCTTCTTTCACTTGATGTGAATACAAAAGAGGTGTCTTAGAATTAAATTCACAATGATTATTTCATTCTCTACACTGAAAACTCTCTAAAAGGCATTGTGACTTTGAGCAGGTCACCTCAAGTCTTGGAACTTAGCCTACATTTTTCAAGGAAAACACCCACCACAGCTTAGGCACTCTTTATACTCTTCAAAAATATCATCTTACATTATGTTCCCAATAGTGCTGAGGAGTAGGTTCTGTTGTTTACCCTGTTTTTGAAACGGAGTAAAATGAGGTCCAGGCTATCTACTAGGATGATGAGTCAGCAATTGTAGCACCCTAGAGAGGGCTAGAATATGCTTTTAATCTGGCATGACTTTTGAGGGGCTTTATAGACAATGATTTATTTCTACTGAATTTATTTGAAAATGGTTGATATTATTTATTCATCAGATCAGACCTTGGACTCTAACTCACATAAATACTCATTAATTTGTCTCATTGTATCAGTGTTCCAGCTAAGAGGAGTTATTAACCTGTGGATGCTGTGATTGTTTGTGTCTTCATCCATTAATCTGTATTGCTTACCTGCAGGTGTGTGGGTGGGTAGGGGAAAATGGTGAGCATGCTCACATTTAAATGTGGCTACAGGGATTTTTGACAAGTATTCCCACCAGAACTAAATCCTTGAAGATGTCCCATGGGATCACATAGACTACCAGAGGGGAGTTAATAAGAACATCAATTCCAACGTGTATATAACTTCAACCAAGAGCATTCACGGAATTTTTATCAGACAGAAAGGTAAGTTGTTGATGACTTCATCATGTCTTTCCTAAGAGATATTGAATGTAAGCCCCACAGCCCCATGCCCTTACCCTTTTCTATTGCCTGTCTTCTGTCAATCAATTTAGTTTTGGACTCCCTGGACCAGATGAATTCTAAGATTTGGTTTAGATCTGAATTTGTGCTCTTGGACCATAGCATCTCTTTACAGTGAATTCCGCAATTCATCTTAACTGTATTATTTTAACAACCAAAGACACCTGCCTTATATAATTTACCTTGGAATAGGGGTAAGAATACTACTGCCTACAGTCTGCTATATAAAGCTATATAGTCTGCCTGGCTGTCTATATAGCTTTAATAAATAAAGATGTATTGGAATACAACCCAGTCATTTGTTCATGCATTGTCTGTGACCATTTTCATTCAACAAATTGGCAGAAGTGCTCATGGCCCAAGCTTTGTGGCCACAAAGCCCAATGTTATTAGCTATTTGATGCTTTCGTGACAATGCTAAATAATCCCTTGCCTTAGTGTATGAATTTTATATGATCTATAAATATAACCCACTTCACATAGACTTCACTTCACATTGGGAAGCAGTGTGGTAAAGTATTTAAGACTGAAATATATGGAATCACATGGCTTTTAAAAGATTTTAGTTTATTTTAACTCAAATATTGTTTTAAACTATACATTTTAATGAGGTACCATTCTAGCTGCTTTATCGAAGCTATGGCAAAACATTCTGACCAGATGCAACTGAGGGCAGAAAACAATTTATTTGGCTTATACTTGTAGGTCGCAGATTCAAGGCAGGCCTATTTGCTATTCCACACTGCATTCTAAGAAGGGGGCTCCCTCACACCTAAGGAAGCACAGCAGAAACCATGGGTGAGCACTGCTTGATGACTCCTTTCTAGACCCATGTTTAGCTCAGCTTCTTAGACAGCATAGGGCCACCTCACCAGGGATTGGCACCTCCCACAAGGGAATGGATGCTCCTATGTCAATTAACAATCAAGATAATCCTCTACACGATGTGCATGCTCATAGATGAATCTTTCCTGAGGAATTCTTCAGTTGAGACTGCTTTCCTAAGAGAATCTATGTTGTGTCAGATTGACAGCTAAAACTGTCCAGTACAAGTATTATGTGATGTTCGACACAGATTTGCAGTCTATAATTTGTAAATGGAGGCAAACATGTCTAATTTTTTGAACAATTATCACTTTTCATGATGAAAATCGACCAAATCTTACTTATGGCTTTTTGAGATATACAGTTGCTAATTGTAATCTGTACTCACTCCAATGAACATTTAGATTTTATTAAAGTGTAATCCTTTTACAGTTAGAGCATCTTCATCCCCTCCCCACTCTCCCAAGCCTGTAGTAGCCAACATTCTATCCTAAGTTCCTATGAGATCAACTCTTAGAGTCTACGTATGAGAGAGATCAGATATGATGCCTGGCTTAGTTCAGTTAATATTATTACTCCCATGGTCCATCCATATTGTCACAAATGACAGGGAATCATCTTCCTTACAGCTGAATAATGTTTCATCATACATGTGTATCACACTATCTTGGTCTATTCATCAGTTGATGGATACTTAGGTTGTTTCCATTTCTCAACTATTGTGAATAGTGCTGAAAGAAGCATGGAACTATACACATCTTTTCAACATACTGATTTAATTTCCTTCGGATATGTCCCCAGAACTAGTATTGCTAGATCATATGGTGGTTCTATTTTTAATTTTTTTTTGTGGAACCTCCATACTGTTTTCCATATGGCTATGCTAATTTGCATTCCCACCAGCAGTGTGGAAGGGTTCCCTTTTCTTTCCATCCAGCAGTTGTTATCTTTAGTCTTTTTCATAATAGCCATTCCTCACTGGGGTGAGCAGAGAGCTCACTGTGGTTTTGATTTGCCTTTCTCTGATAATTGATGACATTCAACCTTTGCTAGTGCCCCATTGCCCAGGGAATATATCCCTCCAGCACACCGTGGAAGACAGAGAGATGCACAGACATGTGCCAGTTTACTTCTGACTCTCTCTCCCACTCATGCTATGCTACATACTCATCACTCACTTCGCTCTTTCCTCTACGTTTGGGTTTCCTGCCTCCTCAATAGTGAGTCTGTGTTTGAAAGTCAAACTTGGACTGAACAGTCCAAGTACTGGGAGTACATGGATAATGGAAAACCAGTGCTTGATTGATGCATTAAAAGCTAACTGCATGCAATTGGTGCTTAAGGGTATTTGAAATGCAAAAGGACATCCCAAAGTTCAGGAACCCAGACTTCCTGGGTATATCCTCCTTGGAAAGAGCCACCGCTGCCACCCTACATTTTCCATCAAGTTGTCACCATTTGATTGCTGTGGGCACTGCTTTTCTGTCTGATGGTAATTGCTTCCACTGCCTGAGAGCTGTCATCCCTGAAAAAGCACTGCATCCTGACTCAGGATGCTGAGGGCGGTGGCATGTGTGTTACAGCAAAGACAAAGACTAAATTGTTTATTGACTGTCTTCAGAAAAATATACCAGATAGGCCTATGCACTTAGCAGATGGGCATCTGGCTAGATGACGAATACTCATGTTTTGTTTGAAAATTAAAAAAAAAATCAATGGGGTAGAAGGTGTGGAAAATTCTCCCTCCTTATTTCCTGAGTGTGGAAAACAAATCCCACCCCCACCCTTTTCACTTGTTCAAGAGAGGTCTGCACTTTGGAGCTAGTAAATCTGCTTGGCAGGTAATCTGCTACCCATCCGCCAGCTGCTTCATTGGCAAAAGGCGCATCACCATCTCCATGGCAACTCACAGGCAGGCAAAGGGCACGCAGGCCTGGCTTGAGGCCAAGGTAATCCGATGGCACTGGGCTTTGTTAATAGAAAGAGAAAAGCGGGCCAGAGTCACTTGCCTCAGCCTTTGCCAGTAAAGGCTGGACGGGAGCAGAGAGCAGAGCTAATTAACCCGCTGGACCAGCTGTTGGCCGCCGCTTGCCAAATCCGACAAGTGGCCAAGGTTTGTCTATTCCTAACCCTTGTCGTCTTCCAGGGAGGCTGGGCCCTGGGGAAACAAGGGCCTTTTCTCAATGATGTCATCTTGAGTATTTGTAGAATTTCCTCTTTGTGGGAAAGTTCTCTGGCAAAGTATAAAGAGACTTGACTTCCCTCGGAAGACCCCTTGGCCTTTTGAATGCTGAAGTGATTTTTCTAGATGAGAAACAAATCTGGGATTATAGGGAGAAGCAGGATGCTGGGGGTGGTGGGATATCCGTGCTGTTGGCCGTGTGTTGTATTAGGAGTCCCATCTGAGACGCTTTTCATTCACCCACATTGCCTAAAAGATCCCATACCCTGCAGAATTAGTAAAAATGAATTGTTTTGAAAAGTTCACATTACCAGGGAAAGGAAGCTAACACATACTAATTTCTGACACTATGACTGAAAATCCACCTGTATGTAACAACTGCACCCAAAGGCAGAGATGAAGCAATTGAATCTGCAAGATCAGGGAGCTACATGGAAGAATACAGCTTCACCTGGGTTTATCTCACTGAAGCCTACATTTGATCAAAACCACAGCTTTCCTCTTCTTTCTCCTCTTCCTTCTTCTCCTCCTCCTCTTCCTCCTCCTCCTCCTCCTCCTCCTTCCTCCTCCTCCTCCTCCTCATTGTTGTCCTAACCACCCACTGGTACAGGTACACTAACATCCTGAAGAATATTTTGTTGTTTAGGGATAAATAACCTGACAAAATATTTTTATGACTCAATCAGCATGCTCGTGATAAAAAAATTACAAACCTAAACAACTTCTATTTGCAAAAACTCTATTAAAAATAATAATCCCACATTGCATCTTGTGTCTAAAGCACTTTGTATACATTGCCATTATACTGCAAAATACATGTTCTAATCTCATTTATTTTGAGGAAGGCAATTAAGACTTAGGGAGCATGAAGGGTATAAGTATAAATAAAGTACATGATAGACTGGTCCTCCCTGCAAAATCTGGACTGTGATGGCTACATATGTTTGCAACCTTGAAGCCATTAAAAAAAACAACCAGTATTTGGCTGGGAGGGAAAGGAGGATTCCCATGATTGAGAGATAGAATGAACATGAGAAAGGGCAGTGAGGATAGTCAAACAGGCTGACCCTTTGCCCCTGGACGTCCACCCACAACCAGGAAATATGAAGGTCTGATCTCTGAAGCTAGGTTATTTTTTCCTGGATAGAAATAGTCCTTCCAGTGGGCAAGAGGTCATGAGAGAGAGAGAGAGAGAGAGAGAGAGAGAGAGAGAGAGAGAGAGAGAGATTCTAGGACTGTCTGTGGCCTTGCCTTTTAGCATTTGCATCATTTCTAGCTGAGGAAATCTAGTCCCAGATTATTCCTGAGCAGGCACCCACTTAAGCCCAATTATTCTATCATTGTCATCGCATTTAATGCTTATTGTAACTTTATAAATCTCCTGCCATACATGAAAAACTGAGTAGCAGAACACAGTGCAATGACCTACTTTAAGGACAGACTTGAACAAGAAGGCACATCTCATTCCCCTGTGTCCTTGTTATCCTTGCTTTCTGGGAAACACCATACAGATCCTCATACAGTTCCAAGAAGGGGGATGAAGAAACTGAATGTGCGTAAAACTGGGTACAGGCAGTCAGAAGCTGAAAAGAGACAGGTGTCCAAAAAGAGCAGGGAGGAGATGCTGAATAGTAATTGGGAGCAGGAGCGGTCAATCCCTCTTGGGTTCAAAGATCCAGAATGGCATTAGAAACAGGTAAGTTTAGGGAGGCAGCAAGAGATAAAGAACAAAATCATGAATAAATTGTGGGAATTATAAATTGCCAAAAAAATGATACTTATAGACTACTGGTTCAAGGGGACCATCTACAGGGCAAAGGGCTTGGGCAGCAACTGGACTTAGGTTTTATTTTCCTCTGTGATAACATTTTTATTGAGCATTTCATTCATGCATAGGATAAGATTAAATATACCCCCAGTTGATTAGATCCACATCATTTCATCCCCCCCAGTTTCTCCTCTATATCCCCCCCATTCTTCCCTCCCAATTTCATGTTCTCTCTCTTTTTAAAACCCACTGAATTTACTCAGCTGTCATGCATTTAAACTTAGAGACCATCTTCCAAAAGTCACACTATGTAGATAAAGTTACACAGACTTCTCCTGGTGATCCTGTGAAATGATTGTTATTATTGATCTCCATTTTAGGAGGACAGAAATTGATGCAGAGGGTAGTTAAATGACCTTCCAGGGCTTCCTTAGTATACAGGCATAAGACGATTTGTATTTGTTATGTCACATTATCTACTGGTTAGGAAGAGCTGGGGTGTGGCTTACTTTAGTCTGCTTCATAGTTTCTGTTAAGGCTGCACAATTAAGGGGTCTCCTGAGACTACATCTGAACACTTAACTCAAGAAGGATCTCTTTCCAGGTTAACCCATGTAACATTTGGTAGAATTCAATTCCCCAGCCAAGTCCTTGTTCTTCACTAGCTGTTGGTTACATATCACCCCAGTTCCTTGTCACATGAACCTTTTCCATAGAATAACTTGAATCATCAAAGGCAATGAGCCATGTCGTGATACAATATTTTGTAATCTAGTTGTCAAAATGTCAACTCACAATACTGTTTAAAAAAGAGTCATTTAAGGGAAGGCAGATGCACAAATCCAAGAATACCAAGATGTGTTGATCAACTGGGGACATTTTAGAACATCTTAACAGATTAAGAACATCTTAAGCAGTTCTTAACCTGTGAGTTATGACCCCTTTGGGGGTCATCTAAGACCACCAGAAAACACAGATATTTACATTATGATTTATAACAATAGCAAAATTATAGTTATTTATTAGCACAGAAAACAATTTTATGGTTGGGATCATCACAACATGAGGGACAGTATTAAAAGTTCTCAGCATTGAGAGGTTGAAAACCACTGTTTTATAATCTACCTATTGCAACTTTCAGCCTCAAGAAGCAAAACTAAGACTCTCATGTAATTACTTTGTTTCCAGAGCTATGCTCTTAACCACCAACCTGGCACTCACCAATCACATAACCTTCGGCTTATTCTTTGAGGATTCCTTGTGGGGTGATTCCTGTAGTTCAAATTTCCCACGTTGTCTCCTGGGCCCACTCCCTATGTGCACATGACATCAAAGAAATACCACTTTTGGTCACTGCTTTGGGATCCTAGAATGAAATTTGTAAGATAGAATTTTTTGGATCCAGTACGTTTCAGATTAACCTAAGGGTGATGTGAGACCTGAGTTCCAGTTTATGTTCTTAAAGGATCTATAGTTCACTGTTTGGCTTTTAGCAATTTCTCTTAACTCACCAGGAATTAATTCCCTTAACTATCAAAAAAAAAAAGACTTTATCATATTCTGGACATGTCCTGGGACTGGTTTCTGAACTTGCTTCTCCTTTGCATCTGTCAGTGAGTTTTCTATGTAAACTGTAACCTTAGGAACATTTTCTGAATCTGCAGTGCAAGCTATCCTAAATATGGCAACACTAAGCCATTTCCTGTCAAGTTTCCTTGGAAGCATAAAAAAGCAGAGATGGTGCCTTCTCAGCTAAGCACCCTCCTCCCCCCCTCTGCACACACACACACATCTATTTGAAGGAGGATGGGATGGGAACACTGTGTCAGACAAGAATGAAAACGTACCACACAAGTGGAGCTCTCTACTAATCCAAACAAAATGACTAGGGTGGATGGTCAGAGCCCGAACAATTTTAATGCAGGCATGAAGATAGGCCACACAGTTAGATCAGAATTTAAATAGCCTCACTTCACATGCATTTTCTAGCTCCCTTCACAACTCCTCAAAAACATCCAAATGTTCCATTTTTGGGAAGCAGATGCCCCTGAAAATGAAGACCATTCCTCCATTGTCTTTTCCTTTCTACATTCTCCACAGTTAACTGCTTGCACTCCAGGAATGATCTTGGCAAATGATGCATGCTTTATAGAGGGAGGGAGAGTGGCCCACTGTTTTGGCCTTACTCTCTTGCAGAATGACACAACTTGGTAAATGAATGCTTATAGGAGGGGCTGAAGCAGTGGTTACAAGCACATACCAGAGAGCACAGATGTTTGTCAGCAGCTACCTGAGGTCTCCCATCCAGCCAGTCAGACTACCAAGTGTCAGTTTGATGCCAAACACCATTCTAGGCACAAGGGACAGAATGAGGAGTGAACAATACACTTCCTATGCCAATAAAAGTTCTGGCCCATGTTTAAATAACTCGAGTGGGTTAGTTTAGTCATATTGCTCCTTTGGGATCAGCTAAGCTCTTTTGAAATTTATTTTTTTAATTTCATATATGTGTATTTTATTTACATTATTTACATCATTCTCCCCCTCTCCTCCCTTCATCCTCTCTCATGTTCCCTTCCCACCGAACTATTTTCAAACCCATGGCCTCTTTAATTATTACTGTTTTACACACACACACACACACACACACACACACACACACACACACCACTCACACACACATACACCCCATCTCACTGCAGAAACTCTGGTCCTCTGGTCCCTACAATCTTTTGTGGACCCTCTTCTGCAATGTCCTCTGAACCTTAGGTGCAGGTGTTGTTTTGTAGATGTATCAATTGTAGCTGGGCACCCTATGGTTGGTCAGTTGTTCTCTGAAATTTGACCAGTTGTGGTTTTCTGTAAAGACCACTCTTGGCTGAGAAAAGAACATTCTTTGACGAGCATAAGGCTGGGCTGGAAGATGGCAGCTGAGAGTTTTGCTATTCCAATGTCTCATAAGGTCAGGTTACTTACTTTATTACACATGTGACCTGAAGAAAGGTTTAGATTACCACTAAAGAAAGCAAATATTGTACCTGAAAATGTGGGACCAATGTGCTTGTCCAAAGAGTGAGGTAAGATCATGAGTGGCAAATGAGTTGGAGGGTAAGAGTTCAGATTGCTGTGCTAAGGAATATAACACAGATGAAGCAAGTTGTTCAGAATCAAGCCAGGGAAGAATGTAAGGATATTAATACATATGGGATATGTTTGGTAGTCAGCATGGTAGTTTCATCCTAAGGGATTTTATTGGCTAAAACAGTGAGTGGCCTACAGAGACCCCTCCCTTCCTCAGTCATTTCTGTCACATGAATTTTGAAATTTTGCATCTGTGTGTTGCTTTTGAAAATAACCTCATATATATTCTTGTGTCTTCTCCTCACTTACCCTTTAGTACTGTGCTGCATACATCAGTCCAAGTGAATTCAAAAATATTTGCTTATCTCCTAAAATGTATCACAAGTGCCTCTGTGACTACATTTGTCTAGGCAGTTTCGTTCCAGGATCTAATTCTATAAAATGTCTTGGGAAAAATTATCCCAGTTACTTTTCAATTGCTATGACAAAACATCCTAACCAAGGCAACTTAGAAAAGAAAACATTTAATTTGGAGATCATGGTTGCTGAAGTCAGAGTCTATGACTTTCATGGCAGAAAACATGATAGTAGACCAGCAGAATATGGCACTAGAATAGTAGCTGAGAGCTTACATCTGATCCATAAGCATGAGACAGTGAGAGCTCACTTGGGATAGCATGGGATTTTGAAAACTCAAAGTGAATTCCCCATGACACAGCTCTTCTAACAAAGCCACCCTTCTTTTTATTTCCCAAACAGTTCCAACTACAGACATATGAATCTATAAGGGCCATTCTCATTTAAACAACCACATAATTACAAATAAAGGGGAGTGGATAAGAAGGAAGAGGCCTTGAAAACATTTATCTTCTCAAGAAACTTGCATATGACTAGATACAGTACTCTGGGAGAAGAAAAGGTAGTATCCAAGCATTCATGATGCTTACATATGGGCAATGGGATGACTAAGTAACTGATTAGTGATGTGAAGATGAGTGGTGAGGAATTTTAGAAAGAAAGTTATCAGCTCAACAGAATGGAGACTATAGAAAAAAAGAAGACACAACTTCAATGGGTTAATCTTATGATTATACATAAGTATAACATGGGGAATAATGGGTCATGTGACATCCTGTGAATGATGATTGGATAGAATACCTCCCCCTCAGGAAATTACTTGTAGACTGCCTCTTTCCATTTCATGGATTTCCTAGGCTTTAGAGAACTACTACGCACAAGCTTTTACCATTTTCCAGGACAATCCAGGTCCAGTGACTAATTGATATGGGAAAACTAAGTGCTGGCCCATGTTTAAAGAATTCAAAGAGGGCGCAAAGCTACACAGAGAAACCCTGTCTCGAAAAACCCAAAAAAAAAAAAAAAAAAAAGAATTCCAAGAGGCCAATGTTGCTCCTTCATTTTCTATAGTCAAATAGTGCTTTTGAAGACTCTTCCTTCCACCCACTCTACCTCATTTATTTCCTGTCAACTGGCACTAATTACAAAGGCTTAACTTC
Organism: Peromyscus californicus insignis; assembly: GCF_007827085.1. NCBI lineage: Eukaryota > Metazoa > Chordata > Mammalia > Rodentia > Cricetidae > Peromyscus > Peromyscus californicus. Next base: position 28,866,254 of record NW_026294503.1, read on the forward strand.
AAAAGCATTGTACATGCTTCCTCTCTGTCTCAGATGGCTTCCTGGGAAACTTCAACTATAACATCATCCAGTGGTATCTATGCTAATCTATGTTCCACAAAGTTTATGTTAAAATACAATTTTTAAGATGCTAGTGTTTGGAGGTAATGCCCTTAAGAGGTGGTTAGGTCATGAGAAAGAATGAGCGCTAATGAATGAGATTAGTGGTCTCATAAAAGAGACCCTAGAGAGAATCCTCTGTTGAGGCTACAAAGAGAAGAAGGCAGACATCTATAAGAAAGTGGACCCTCATCAATCATGAAACATGCCAAATATTTGATTTTGGGCTTCTTATCTTCCAAAAATATAAAAAAAAATCCCTATTGTTTATTAGGTATCTAGTATGTGGTATTTTCTTATGGCAGCCTAAATGAACTAAGATACCAAATATGTTCATTGAAAGGTATATTGCCATTTAATAACTAGTTATTTGAACATGTGCAAGAAATATATGATTCCACTGTGGCAATATTTAATGGCTGTTACATGACATGGTGACACGGTTGTTGCGTGCATCAACTCACAACAACTTTTAATACCTACCCAAGACATGTAAAAGAATAAGACAGTCAAAATTCCAGTATGGGTGATGGAGGGCCTCCTGAGGTCTACTTCTATTAGATGAGATAGTGACAATTGATGGCTTCTGTGGGAAGGAGAGTCAGTCTCATTTGGAAATTCGGCAGCAGGTAGGCTGCTCATGCCCCAGTGGGTGGCCGCATACCCATGTGGATATGGGCAGAAGTAGTTGATCTTCGGGTTGTTAATAACAAAAACAAAAAATAAATAAATAAAAGGAAGACATGGAAAGGAGCTTCATGGGCTAAGAGAAATAGAGAGAGTTGGAGGAAGGTAGTAGTAGATGAATATGATCAATATACTCTTGTATACATATATGAAACTTCCAAAGAATAAAAGTATTAACTTTTTAAAAGGCTACAGTATTTTATTTTCCCCTTCATCTTTTCTGGCCCATCATTACTTTCTCACCAGATGGTCAACATCGTCGGAATAGGATTGGGCATGAACTAACACTATCTCAGCATTATTGCTAGAATAATCCAGATCATCACAAGAACAATTTTCAGGACCTGGGGTAGCAGCATGTATACTACCCCTCCTGTAATCTCAATGTTTATTCTCTCAGCAGTCTACCTTTTCATCATGTGGCAACCCAGTGTTTCATTCTCTCCTCACTAGAGGCACATTAAGAAGTTGCCATCTTAAAGTCAAAGGTGAGGCCCTTCCCAGGTCCCAAATCAATTGGAACCATTATCTTGAGCTTTCAGTCTCCAGATTTGCCAGCAATAATTTTATTATTTTTTATATTTATAAATTAGTCTCAAACATTTTGTTACAGTAGCAGAAATGGTTTACATAAGCACAAGGGACTATTACTGAAACTTTACCTGGATGCAAAGAATAATGAAACAGATATATTGTTGTAGGAAATGGGAACTTATCACTTTCAGAAAGGATTTATAATATAGAGAAATATCAACAATAAATTTTGTGCTCATGGCTTAGATACCACTATACCAACATGATCTAGTATTTCTGAATATAAATACAGACATTAAAGAAAATATATTTAAATGTTCACTAATGATGTGCACATGATTTGTTTCTTAAGTCTGTTATCTGAGTTCAAATACTATTAGCATGCATACAACTTGGACTTTGGTCCTAACCACATCTAAGAACCAGTTTATCAAGATGCTGTCATCATGTGGTAGTGGATTATCAAAATTCTCAAATATCATGCTGCTACATTTAAAGTTTTAAGGAGATAGTTGGAAGGAGCCCCTAATAGTCTAACTGCAAATAATGTATATAGTGAATAAAAATAATTGATTATTATGTTCAACCTTAAATTGAAACATAAGTACCATTTGTTTATATTACATAAAATGAATAAGCCAATGGGGAAAATGGGAAACTCTTATAGCTGAATTTTGATTAATAAATGTAGATAGAATAATAGCATTTGAAGTACATCACAGTAATGGCTAAAATAAAGAACACTAGTAATAAAATTAATTGGTACAAGTCTAATAAGAAACAGGCTATATGCACAATCTCAATCTCCACAAAGAAGTTATTAAATACAAAGAAATTATAACTATATAGATTAGAAATTTTGAACAAACGTTGTTATCATTGTCACTAAAATACCACGTGAGCATCCCATCAAGTACCTCCTGATGGGATGCATTGACAGAGCCCAACATGGCTTAAATGGCAGCATATACAAATATATTTACCAAGAATTCATTCTTCAATTAAATCACGGGGAAATTTACACAGATTTAGGCTGAGGGAATGTTCTATAACAATTGGCACAGTCTTACAAGATGTCAGGTCATGAAAAACAAAAGAAGATGAAGGTGAGACAAATCTCAGATGAAAGCCCCAGGTCAGAGAAGCATAGGAAGATATGACACACAGACAGAGTCAGGAGTGTATGCCGGATCATGGCATGACATGCACATGCATGCCCCAGCTAGTGGTCAGTGTCAATTGTCATCCCCTGTTACTTCCACTGAATGTGTCATTCCAATTCAGCTATACTGGCTAGCCAGCAAGCCACAGGTATCCCCCTGTCTCCATCTGACCTTTGCTGGGACAACAGTGGTGCTTCTGTTCTCTCTTTTTTATGTAGGTTCTAGAGGTCCAAACTTGGGTCCTTATGTTTGTGTGACAAATGCTTTACTGGCTGAGCCTCCTCCCTAGCCCCTACCCTTTACTTTAAACATAGTAATGCTTGTCATTCAGGTAAAGTTCTCATAATGTTCTATTTATTTTAACTTTTCTATCCAAATAGTTCTTAAATATGAGTATTTGAGAGTCTGACATTGACCAACAAGGATTGATATATATGATGAAGAAATATTCAGATGCCTATTTTGTTTTGAGAACAAAATCGCCGGCATATATAATTATATAAATTCTTTGTGCACATTTCACTTTTCCTGTTTCTCTTTCTGAAATGATTTACAAATGCAATACCTTTGGGAAAAGCAAGCATGGAGAGAATTTTATAATTTGCTAAGGTAATTAACTTCTAAATATATTATATCTCAATTATCTGAGATTACTTTTTAATTTGAAAAATGTAATATTTCATACATCTTATTTCTGAATGCAATTTACTCACCAGCTCTATTTATTTGACAAATCTTACTCACCGTCCTGGTGCAAGAGGAACATGGCCCTTCCATTACTTGAAGGCATCTTCAGATGTTCTGTTGTTATAATGTGACCAGACAAGCCAATATGTAGACCAAACTATTGCATGCTTAACTGACTTGGCACTTATGCACTTTGTATGACATCAGAATGATATGATTGTATAGTTGGTGGCTTGCAAAATTCTGTACATACAATATAGTGGAGGGACAAAAATAAAAATGTGCAGCCACTCTTTGTAATTTACCCCAGAATGACCTAGACTGTCTAAATTACCCTTATGAAACAGCAATCATATTTTTTTGGTTATTCAATAAAATAAACATCATACAGTCTTAATAACTGAGCAGCCTTCAATAAAACAAGAACACAAATTCAATAAATGAATAACTAAATGTGTAAGTAGAAATACTTGACTAGAAAGAGCCAGTTATCAATTTACCCTGTATTCCTCCCATCAAAAATGGCATTTTGTTTTCCCCTACACACTCTACTTCTAGGTATACCTGCTACATCTGTTCTTTACTTTCATCCTGGTTGTGTGTGTGTGTGTGTGTGTGTGTGTGTGTGTGTGTGTGTGTGTGTAGCAGTAGTAGTAGTAGTAGTAGTAGTAGTAGTAGTAGTAGTAGTTGTGGTAATAGAGTACCATGCCTCTCATAACTGTAATACTGACCCTCTCCTTTCCATACACTGAAGAGTTAAAATCGGGACAACTTTTGACTCAGGTTACTATTAGTAAACTATATAGGATTATACAGGATGATGACAGGTGTACCCCCTTCCTTCAGTCCAGCCCCATTTCCTTCTCTTCAGTGTTTTTAGTAAGTTCACTCTTAGGAGTTCTCTGCAGAGCAGCCTATGGAGATGTTTTGAGCTGGAGGCCCAAGGTCAAAGCGCTAGCGTTTGGGGCAGAGAATTGTCTTCAGAGAGGTTGTTCACTGTCCTTGTTCTCCTCAGTCCTTTGGTGTTACTAGTCTGGGTTGCTTTTCCTACTGTTGACTCAAATGGACACTGGCTATTTATGGATCACTTATTCAGTCTGTAGGAACTTTTCCACACACTAACACATTCCATCTCCACAAGCAGCCTGTGGAGTAATTATTATGAACCACATTTCTAAGATCAAAGCATGCAGGAGGGTCCAAAAGGTGATGGTTTGCCCCAAGATCATTGGTTCGTAAATGGACAGTTAAGATCTTTCCAGAGAGTTTTGAGTTTTTAAACACACCATGACCCTCTCAATACAGTTACCTCCCATGTGACATACAGCAGGCATCGCACACTCATGTAAATGACAGATCTGATTCTGCGAAGCAGTACATACTCAAGGTACATACTGTACCCTTTTTCCACCTCTCTCTGAAAGAGTATTTCAAGCTACAGGGAAGTTGAACCCCAGAAAGGTATTTAAGGAGAAATAGAAGCTACTACATCTCCACTTGTTTTCTTGGTTGGGAAAGTTGATTCAAATTGTCCTGGGAATGTATTGAGTTCTTATCTCTTTTTGTTGTGGTTTGCAGTATGAAAACTGGTAAAAAAAAAAAAAATAAAAAAAAAATCTCTTGCACAAAAAGATGGCTGAGAAATGCTGAAAGGAAGAGAGACTGATCTCTATCATTCCCATCCTTGCCAAGAAGAAAAGGAAAAAAACAACTGAGGACAGTAGAGAAGCAAGAAACTACTTCGAGTTATGGAGTGCAGTGAACTAAAAGAACGCCAAGGCAAATATTAGATGTGTTTATTTAGCAACTTTTAGGGAAATTGAGTTCAGCCATTGGGATGGCTATCTATATTTTTATTTCCCTCAGTACTAAGTAAGTGGTTCTTGTCAGTTTTCAAGGGCATCATTCTCAGTACTGAAAGAAACAAGGGATGCAGTCACAGACAGTACCTAAAGATCTGAAACAAGAGATCCTGCATCTTCATCCTCAGTCCACTACGGAGAGCCAGCTGGGCCTTTTCACGTGTACACTCTGCCACCCAGATGCAAGATGTCAAAGTGTCCCAGAGGTGCACAACGAAGAAAGGTACATTTGGTCTAATCTCTCCCCATCTCGCTTGAAACTTGACCACCAGTTCACTCTTTGAACAATTGAAAAGAATAACACATCTCAAGGGATCCCATGGAAAAGGTACTAGTTGGAGATTCAGATTGTAATGAATGAGCCGGCCCTTGTGATAGCAGCCATGGGAAAGCAGTGTATGTACTGACTCTCTTAATGACTAGTGCTAATCCTGGTTTTGTTTATTGCTGTTGATGAAGAGAAAGAAAATTAGTGCACACAGCATTCCAAGCTTAGCTAACAGGCCTCCACATTGCCTTTTGAAGTTCGTGAGGTCTCTGAGTCATGTGACTGTTTAGGTGCCCTGTCCAAAAAGTGGAAGAGTCACTGGTGCATCTCCTGCTTTGCTACCCTGCTTTCTGGGTAAACAACAAGGACTATGTCTCTGATAGTTTTCAGCCATGAGTTGCTGAAAGCTGGAGAAATGAGACGAGAGGCACCTAATTAGAGACTCCCTGAATTCAGTTTAGTTCTTGGATTTTGTTTTAGTCTTCAATTAGTGTGAGTATGTCCCGGGAGAAGCTATAAATCAGCCCAAATGAATGTAGCACACAGGAGAAGCAGCACAAGGATTGTGAGCATGTTAGCATCTGAGTGAGCATGGACCAGACTGACTCTCCTTGGATTTCCTTATAAGGGGATGACTGACCTTAGGAATGACTTGTGAAGCTTAGTTTAGCTCAGCTCAATAGACATTTATTGAGATCCATTATCCTCTAACATCTAAGTTGGGATCTGGCAGTAATAGCTTGAGAATAGATGATAGTAATGATTGCTATTTATTTAGCGCTTTCTACTTTTAGCCAGGCAATAACAAGAATATTAAACGTGTTATCTTATTTAACTGTTTCAACAACCCTATAATGCACATTCTGTTAATATTAGAGGGGATGGAGGATTTCAGCAATTGTCTACCCATACCCATATGTCTGGAATTACAGGGAAGTCTGGATTCCAATCTAGGTCTAATTTCTTAACATGGTGTGTGGGGCTTGCCAACTTGCTAGCTGTTGACCTAAAGCCATATCTACACTTTTGAAAGCTCACAAGAAGGCTTCATCTCCCAACTTGTTTGCTATTAATTCTATTCATCTGGGCCTTCTTTCTGGTGCGTCCTGGGTATATATCATGTGTGTGAGCCACAATGATTGAGGCTTTAAAGGTGACACAGCCTCCATCCAGGAACTATATAGCATTGCATATACTGGATACCAATGGAAATCAGTGCCAAGGGATAACACCTGAGAACTCAAGAGGAGCCTGGATGATTATTAAGTTACAGGACTAAGGAAAACCATACACCAATCAGAGACATCATCTTTGGGCTGCCACAGAAAAAGGAGGGGTTGAATTAATTTATGCACTATCTAATATGAATAAATCATTATTTTTATCTTTGAGTAAAATAAGCCATCAGAAGATCTTAAATCCTATACACTTTTGTTTGTTTCCTGTCTGGTAGTGCTAGATTTTGAAGTTAGGGCCTTGCGCATTCTCATAAAAAATCCTGACATAGAGCTACATATAATGTACGCATGTTTTGTGTGCTGTTGACCCATTATATGTATATTTTTAACTCTTCATTTGATTTTAGACTTTGTTTGTTTGACTGCTTTTTTATACTTCTTTCTCTTTCTAAAGCCCTCACCTCTGAGGACAAAAAATGGACTCATTTTATACAGCAAGTGTTCTTACTCACTAAGCAGTCTCTCCAGGCCCATGCAGACTTCCATTATAAAAGGAAAATTTGAGATAATAATACTTGCCTTGGATAAGAAAAAATAGAGATACTTTTAACTTCAAATCAAGGGCTGCCAAAAGTAAGATGTGTTTTTCAGAATCCCTGTTAATTAAAGATCAAAATGGAGTCAGTGCATAGAGTATTTAAGGAGTTAAATTTTAGTTTATTTTGTGAAGTATATATATTCTGTTTGTTCAATGGGCACAAATGTGAAAAAGTATGTTTAGGAGACAAAGGACCTAACACAAGGCGTTTTCCAGAGTCTGTGAGGCTGGATGGACATTCATCACATGGTTGACCAATGTGGCAGGGATATGACAATGTCCATGCCACTATTTTCTCTCATCTAAATATCATGCAATTATGAGGGCATTTAATTTTGAGTCTTTGAATCACATTTCATGACTCTACATTCCTAAGTCTATTGTGATAAAATTTTCAACATGACTGGATTCTCCTGAAGAAGGCAGGCATACCTAGTGAATTCTCTTGTTGCAAGGGCTGCTTTGTTTTGGATCCTGATTCTAATACCTTCTAGATATGTGCACTGAAGAAGCCATACACTAAAAAAATGTTTTACCTTAGTATTCTCATCTATAAGCAGAAATAATTATGATAATGCATACCACCTTTGGGATTTGTGAAGACGAAACTAGATCTCTATTGAGCACTTAGAGTCATTCTTCATGCATCATCAGTGAGTGAGAAACGTGAACTACAAATATCACTGGACATGCCCTTACTTTGTTCTTCCATCATCACTTGCTAGTTTATTTTATTCTTCGTTCAGGACTTTCCAATGTCTGTCCCAGCAACATGAACCAGGATATATTTCTATTCTCTTGGAACATTCCTTCACCCAAAAGACAGGGAGGCATGCAACATCCAAGTTGACGATGCTACAGAGTGACTGGTGAAATTTCACACATTGCAGCTGTTCTCAGTTTGGAAGAATGATCTGAGAGCAAACTAATCATGAAATATTGGCCTGACCATGTGGCCATTTCCATGGGCCTTAGACAGATCCCTTGCCCTCCATGATTTCTTTCCTTGCCTCTCATTTTTCTTAAGCTTAGATGCACCTTTGTTCCTCAAGGACTGGATCTCATTGTAGGGACTTTGCCATGTGTAGGAACTAAAGAAATTATCGGGGTTGGACTCTACATGTTTAGTTAGATATATAGGTGGTTTCTGTGTCCTACATGAAAACTTAAGGAATAATATGATTGACCAATAAAAAGAAATTTATCCAGAAATAGTACAGAGCTAAACAAGTTCTATGTATCTTTGGAACAACTAGTTTAAATTCAAGAAGTCATTGCCTTGCAAAAGTTTTCCAAATAGCCCATCTCCCAAGGCTTTCAATTAACACTTAACTTTCTTTGCTTTTTGGGGAGATTTTCTTCCACTTTAAGTTATGCTTTTTTGTTTCATTTTATTTCTTACTATATGGCCTATTATTGAAAAATACATGAATTGAGAGTACTTTTGAAGAAAATAGATTTGTTTACCTTAGGGTGTTGGAAACTGGAGTCCAAGTTTAAGCATCTCCATTGGCTCAATCTCTGGGCACAGCCTAATCATAGTAGCACCAAGGTGAAAATATATGCAAAAAGATCAATGGATAGAAATGACAGGGAGAGGATAACAGGAGCAAACTAGAGTCTTAAGAACTCCATATAAGTTCTTTCCAAAGGCCTTGTCCACACTGACCTACAATTTCCCATTCTATCCACCTTTTAAAAATCTTGTGCCATCTCTACACCACCATGCTGAGGACAAAGCCTTCATCACATATACCCTTAGAGGACCAATCACACATAAAGTACCATACAAGCAGATATTATGATTATTCATCACATTCTCTTGAAGAGTCTAGAGTGTTCTTCTTATTCCCCACTCTTATTTTTCACTTACCACCTGCTTTCCTTAAAAAAAAATATAAAAAAACCCTCTAAATTGAAAAGTTTTCCTCTATAAACTAGAACTAGGATATTTCCACTGTATCCAAAATACTTTGGAGCCAGAGAGTAAGCACTATAAATACCAAAAGTTAAGTTTAGTCGTTAATCCCAAAGACCTCAAAGAAGAGAATGAAATAAATGCTGACAATAAGGCAGAGTGACATAAATAAATAGAGGACCCTAGTAATCCTAACAACAGATTTGCTGATGTTCTTTGCTTGCCTTCTAGCCATTTGAGTTAAGAGTGGGTCAGCATCAATAAAAAGGTGAAATATCATCTATGACACCATTCAGTCACTCATTCACTCCATGACCAATGAATACCTTAGGTCCCAATGGTAGGAGGGCATTCCTGACTTCTTCTTTCTTCCATTCTGGCATAGGAGCAGAAACAAAGGAGAGACAATGGAAAACACACACACATAGGAACAAGTCTTAGAAGATAAGAGAGGTTAAATGATTAATAATGTGGGGGTGCATGGCTGGGGTACTCTACATGAGAAGATCAGATGCTAAGTCCATTCAGCTTGAGCCATGGAAGATGAGAAAGAACCTGAAATAGGCAGGAGTAAAAACATATTTGTAAAATGAAAGGACAACTATAGTTCAATTTTTTCTGTGTCCCACCCGGTCCGCAGCTGCTCAGACACAAGTAAACATACAGAGGCTTATATTAATCAAAACTGCTCAGCCATTAGCTCAGGCTTACTACTGGCTAGCTCTCACACTTAAACTCGGCCCATTTCTGTTAATTTATATGTCGCCACATTTTCTGTGGCTTTACCTGTATGCCATTTCATGCTGCTCCCTGGATGGTGGGCTGGTGTCTCTTGACTCAGCCTTCCTCTTCCCAGAAATCTCCTTGTCTGCTTACCCCACCTATACTTCCTGCCTGGCTACTGGCCAATCAGCATTTTATTAAACTAGTGTACAAAAGCATTACCCCACAGCAAAAAAAAATTCATTTCATTAAAAAAGTGGAAGCAGAGAATGGCTCAGCTACAGACAACTGAGGACCTTTGGGGCAGAAATGAATCTACCTACTGCCCAAGGAAAATGCTGTAACACAATCAGGGCCTAGTAGGGGAAGAGGAGGCAAGAGTTACAACCAGATGCTGAGACACCTCCTTCTCTTTCCACGTATTTGATCTCCATCAAAGTTAAATGTTTGTGCTTGTCTCTTACCCTGTTTTCTTTTCTCCATTCATCTTCTTTCTTAGTGTCTGCTTAGGCAGAGTTTTGCACTGATTTTTGTCCATGGCTATTCCCCCCCCCATCACTTACTAATTACAGTGTAAGTGGTATTTGGAAATCAGTCCTCTTTCCCCAGTGTTTGTGTTGTTGACCTACTACCAGTGTCCACTTTTTCTGCCTCTGGTAAGAAATTCTCCATAACCACTGCACCTATAGTCCTACCTCTTCTCTAATTCTAAGATAACGCAATTGTGAATACACTGGGTATAGGTGTTAGTCACTCACGAGCTTTCCTACTTGGGCTCTGGTTTCACAAATAAACATTGTGGACTTATTGCATAATACCTCATCTATTAATAGCTCCTAATACCCTACAAAGGTAGGTATGATTTTCCAGCATTACAGAAGATGAAATGCAGATGTGCTTGTTCAACCGCATGCTCCTAGTAAGCAGCAGAATTGAGGCTTGAGTGCAGGTACATGGTAAAACCTTTGATGCTCTTTCAAGTTCACAATTAGATCTTTCATTGCTTTATTGCCTTAGTTTTAGCCAGCCTATCAATTCAGAAAATCCTGAGTGACAACAGTGCTAAGTACTGCTTTTCCTTTTCAGTTGATATGCCTTCTCCATGAGTCTCTCCACTTCTTCTTCTATGCTTGATTTTCTTATAGCATATAGATGTGCTTTCAGCATGCAGAGAGGTGTTAAATTCTGAAATTCTTCATACTCACCAAGATGCAGGAAGTGCATCTCTACTGTACTCCCTATGAACCATTTAATTCCCCCATAGAATGACTCTAATCATTATGATTGATCTCTCTTCTTTTTGCTGCATGTTCTAATGCTAGCTAGTAGCTTACACATTGTACTTGTATCATAGCCAGTATGACTAAAGGATGGAAGTTTATTGTTCATGACGAATTTTGTATTGATTTAAATTTCAACATTAAAGCAGTTTAAGGTATTTAAATGTTGGATACTAAGCAAATAAATTGAGACCTACTGTCAGTATACAATGCACAGAGGTTTTACAGAATTAGTAAAGAGAAAACAATACAAAATAGGTTAATTATTCATTATATTGGTGGCATGTTCAAATAATAACATTTTGACATGCAGAGATAAAACACATCATATAAATTAGCTTCAATTGTCCTCTTATTTTGAAAATGGTGAGGTGACTACTAAAATGTTTCAAGTACACACACACACATACACACTTTGAGATGCATTTTAACTGCATAGTACTACTACTGGCACTCCAAAGAGAGGGATGGTCTTTCTTATATTTCTAGGTTCAAACATGAAACAAATGATGAGATGCAGTGAACAAGTCGATGACTGCTTCACTTGATTATCTTGCACTGTGTTTCCCATCGAAGGTGGTCAGTGAATACGGGACATTCAGGTGATGTATTGTCTAAGGTTTTGAATAAGAAATTTTTATCCAAGGGAAAGCATCACTTTCTCTTTTAAAATGTTTTTAATTGAAATAGGACTATGTCACTTTCTCCTCCCTTTTTTCTTCCAAAACCTCCCAGTTCCCCTTCTTTGAATGTCTGTCATGACCAACCTCCTTGGGTCAATAGTTTCTTTTTCTTTATTATTCTCTCTCTGTCTCTCTCTGTCTCTCTCTCTGTCTCTCTCTCTCTCTCTCAAACACACGTATATAATTTTATGTATGTATTTGTATGCATATATAGGTGTGTAAACATATATGTATGTATGAATACAACCTGCTGAGTCCATTTTTGTTAGTGGTATGTATTTGGTTTCAAGGCTGACCACTCTTCCTTAGACAACCAATAAGAGGCTCATCTCTGGGAAAGACTAATTCTTCTCACAGCAATCATTAGTTGTCTGTAGTTCATTGTCTAGGGATTAGATCCTGAAATTTTTTTCCTCTTTCTACATTAGCATGTCCTCTGGTATGCCTATTTTTTCTGGTCTTGTTTATACAGCCATTTCTAGGAGAGACTATTTCACAGAAGACTTCCTGCTATTCTGGCTCTCACAGTCTTTCTGCTCCCTCTTCTATGATGTTGTCTGAGCCATAGATACAGGAGCCGTGGTCTAGATGTATCACTGGGGCTGAGCACCCCATGATCTGTTGATCCCGGCATGGCGTCCGGTTGTGGTTTTCTCTGATGATCTCCATTTGCTATAAAGAGAGGTTTCTTTGATGAGGGATAGTAGTTACACTTTTCTGTCATTATATGAATAAGATTTAGAATATAGTAATGAGTTAGGCTGGTCTGTCAAAGTGGAAATAGTACATTCTTTTCTAAGGTCTCATAGGTTTCATAGACTTAATTTGAGTTTTCATGACTACGAAGAAGTATAAAATCAATGGAACAAAATAAACCATGAGTTGCTACAGTAGGGCTTAGAATTTTTTCCCCTTTTAATCCAAATACACCATATGTTTTTGAGAAACTTGCCATCAACCTGCATTACTTCTTTTAATATGAAAAATGTCCCCAATGTGTACATCCTATTGTTAGGCTGTCTTGAACAGATAAAAAATGTATTTGACGTGATAAATAGGTCATGGAGAGTTAAGGACTTGAGTGGTTTAATTAGATGATACCTTTTAGAGAAAGGATCTGATTACCTAGAAATCTTTCTGGTGTCCTTCCAATCAACAACTCAAAACTACTGTAAGTCTCTTAGTAATGCAATGCATGCCTATCTTCCCATCCATTGGTTGTGCAACTTGCATTGGTCATTAGAATATTAGTGGATGTTGCATGTGTACACCAAGTCCAAATTGTAAATAGGTCTCTGCAGGTTTATTTAACTTGATACCATCTGTAACCCACATGACACATGCCGGAAGACCCAAGAGCAAGAAAACACACAAGACCCAAAGCAAGAAAACACAAAGGATATGCAAAAGCAGAGTAACTGACATGTAGTATAATGTATAAAAACAAATTACAAAGCAACTTTACCCTTATAAGCCACTAACATTTGGGGGTTGTTGAACAACAAAACTGCACTATGTAGCCTACTTCTGATACACATCCCAGATCTGCAAACAATATTTTGAATTGGAAACATAAGATACGTTTTAGCTATGACACAGTTTAGGAAAGTTGTATAACCATTTTATCCTTCTATATGAAATGTTAACTGATTGGAAAAACATCCCCTGGTAGTAATGCCATGGATGTTAAATCAGATCAGGCTGAATTAATAAGTCCAGGTTTAATCTGAGCAAAGTCCCAGGTGACTCTCAGGAAGGCAGGAGAGAGAGAGAGAGAGAGAGAGAGAGAGAGAGAGAGAGAGAGAGAGAGAGAGACAGAGAGACAGAGAGAGACAGAGACAGAGACAGAGAGAGCAGGAGAGCAGGAGAGCATGTGGCAGGTCTGGGGACCAGGTCTTAAGTAGCCTATAGGTATGAGCAGCCCTGGGGGCGGAGCTGACCCCTGGCAGGTTTTCTGAAGGGCAGGGTCTAGACTAGGAGAAATGAGACAGGAATGTGGACTGGAGTCCTGAGCTAGAGATCCCCAACATTAACCTTTTCAATGATGGGCCAAAGTTGTGAGGAAAATCTAAAGGCTGGGATTCGTTTTGCTCTGAACAAATGTTAAGACTCCTTAACTGCAAAGTGAGCTTCATAAATGGTAAGTTTGAAGGCATTACCATTATGACCAAAGCAGTTTGAGGCCAAACTTAATAAAAGATTACATTTTTCTCTAAAATTATCCTAATTTATAAAACTGTATCATTAGAATAATATTATCTAAATGCTTTCCTCAACTGTTTAATTACAGAGAAGGCAGTTAAGCTGATCAAGAGATGCCATTAACACAGCAATCCCAAGCAAATATGATGAAATGTAATTATAGGGAGTCAATGGTCTGGAGTTTCCCAGAGACTCCCAGAACACTAAGAAGGTTCTAAACATGATTTATGCCACCACAAAGTGAGCCAGTAGTTACCATTCATTTTCCCCATCTTCTGCTAATTGTGGAAGATAGAGAAGCACACACATTCAGATAAAGTAACTGTCCCTTTACACAATGACATAGGACATTTAAAACCTCTGGCTTTCCACGTGTGTATGTTACTATAGTTAGTGGCTTAGGAGTAGTTTTATTTTTTCAATCTATAAAGTGTTGGCCGCACATGGTAAAGAAATCACAACCCTTGAAATTGTAGGGGAATAGGCTAGAGAATTAGTGTGCTTCTGGCACTAAGAATTTCAAAAACCAGTCAGACTACAGCATTCCGAATGTGGATGATCATTGGCTTGTATCTAGGCTGGTATTGCTTTTAGGGTTCTCTCACATGAACATTTGCAGATAGGTAGGAGAAGTTTTAGTTGTATGAGAATCTGTCTGGCTTGAGAAATGGACTCCACAATCACTAGTTCAGCTAAAGTTTATTAGATGAGGCAGTAAAGGACACAAAGTTACAAAGCCAATCCTAGATTCATATCCATTTACTAGCAGTGGGACACTTATGACATAGCAGATATCAATTACTGATGCTTTAAAGAAGAATCAACCCATAGGGAAAGCTGGTAAGTACACCAAGGTGTGAACAACATTGGTTAAGATGAATGAAACTAGGCTTTATTTTTCAAGAAGGAAGGAAGAACATCTAGACTTAATTTAGTTACATGTGAATATACTTCTTAAAAATGTCTTTCTCTTACTCCACTATATTCCTATGATTCAAATAGATTTGAAAACCACAGAATTAACCCATGTTGCCAAATGCTTTCATGGCTTACTAAATCTTTGCAACTGTTTCATTGTAATGGTTTTATAATACTCATTTTCAGTAAGGAAAGGGGAGCACAGGAGATTTTTCCTAAATCCTGATTAAGGGATGTCAAATTTGGAATTCATACTCTCATTGCCAACATGGAAGTCAATGCCATGATGTGAACAGTTAATTTCTGTCTGAGTAGCTAATTATAATTATTAAATCAATTAATCCATATTCTCATTGATTCCTACAGTGAATTGGGAATAAAATAAAACATGCTAGTCAAATCCCATAGTCTACTGCCTTTTGCTGGCATTCACCATGACCATGGAGGACAAAGAGTGAAAGTCCTTTGGAAGGTCAATTTGAAAGTCAGAGAGATTTTATTTCATTGAAAATTAAATTTTTTCCTAGATGTTTTTTAAGACATGGTCTTGCTATACAGTTCAGCCCAACATGGAATTTATAATCTTCCTGTTTCAGCCTCCCAAATGCTAGAATAGCAGGTGTATCCCACTAAGCCCTGGCTGAAAATTATATTTTAAACACTTCCTTATGATATGGAGTGAACTTCTAAAATGGCATTGAATCCAGAGTCTACTGAGTATATGAAAACTTTTAGGAGTTGGAAATTGGCTCAACAGTTCATGTTCTACAAGTATGAGGACTTATGTTTGAATAGCCAGAGCCCATGGAAAACCCGGGTGGACATGAGGCATGGAAGGCAGGAACAGGGAATTCCCAGAGCAACTGCCTTTCTTGACTAGCAGAATAAACAAGCACTGGATTCAGCCAGAGGCCCTGTCTCCATACATAAGACAGAGAACAATCAAAGAAGAGACCCAGTGTTAACCTTGAACCTTCAATTTCACATGCACACACATGCATGTGCACCTGTACATGCATGAATTGCATGAATGTACATATACACACACATATACAAGTGCATGCACACCACAATACAATATAGATAAAAGCAAGTGAGAAACCAAAATTTTTTCTTTCCATAGTCAAAATACATGACATTGTTATTATTTTGCTTCTGACCTACCAATGAATTATACAAGTCACAAATATTTGCAAAAAAATTGAGGAAAAATATGAATGGTGGAGAAGGAGCTCGTTTTTCAAGTCATCTTTGGTAGAACTTCTGGCATACATTGAATGGAATGCATTCCTCTTCAGATTCATCATTTAATTAGCTGTTTCTTTACTTCAGCAAATATAAATATGTGCACATACTTTTTATATCTTACAGACAATACAGATCTGACTTATGAATCAAATAATATAGAGCAAACTAATTGGATAGATTTATGATTGGGTAACTGGTCTATATTATTTTTCTCATTCACACAAACATGTATTATTACATACTCCCATATACATATAGTTAAAAGTAAAGTTCAAAACAATGAGCGTTAATTATATTACCATCAATGAGCTACTCTTTCTCTCTACCATATAATTTTCTGTGCTTTTGAAAATTGGAGTTTAACTTTTTTTTTCTGTATGTCAGTTTGTTTATGTTTTTCCAGGCAGGGTTTTTCTGTGTAGCCTTAGCTGTTCTGGAACTCACTCTGTAGACCAGGCTGGCCTCAAACTCAGATATCTGCCTGCCTCTGCCTCCCGAGTGCTGGGATTAAAGACATGCACCACCACTGTCCAGCTTACACATCACTTTTAAGTGACGAAGAGACCATGAGGTTTTTCTAACTCAGCTCCATCTGCAAAAATCCCTTGTAATTCATTGTTGTAAAATACTTGCCTTATTTAAATAGTCCCTTTACCTCATTCGAAGGCTACCATTTCACTGTGGAATGTTAGAGTATTCATCCTCATGTTGATCCAGGTTTAGACTCTTTATAACTTCTACCTACCGGTGTTTCTTTACTCGTTATAGAACAACAATCATCATCACTCCATATTTTATACGATGGCTCTGATAATTCTTTATTCTAAGATAAACATCAAAAATATATCATTTATATAAGGGTATTTGATTTGTTTCAAATTATTTTTGTAAATCAAAAGATCACCTTGTAACACAGTTTGTAAATTCAACGTGGTAAAATAGAGTTTGTTTACAGAGCAAAATAATTGCAAGTTGGCAAAATTGTAACTTTACTTCAAAACTTTTTTTGTGTGTTAATACAAGAAATTTGCAGAAACTTTAACAGCCTGTGCCCTATTCTTAAATACTCTTTTTTTACAAATTGTGGGCAATTCCATTCTTAAAATTGTGCACTCCTAGGCTACAACTTCTCTGCCTTATAATAACTCAGAGTAGGAAGCAGAAAACACCATGATAAGCCTTTAATAAGAGAAAAGACATAAAAACAGAGAAATTGTTGCATAAAAATTTGCTTAAAGACAAGAGCAAATGACTCATCTATGAAGAAGCCCCCACCTCTGCCCCGGTTAAGACAGGAATTCTTCGAGAATGAGAAAACTAAGACCATGCCAGCCTGCACTTTGGCCCAGAACTAACAGCCATGCCTCTGGTTAGAACCAGCAATTCATTACTGTCTGCAAGCCACGGTCAATGCCAGAAGCTCCACATGGACCCTGGAATTCAGAGGGCAACTCCCCTGCCCATCAGCTGCTAGTCAGTCCCACCAAGCTGCTGAGTGGACTCTGGTTCCCCTGCAGTCCTTTTTGACAACAATAAACACTACACTGCTGCAGGAATATGCTGCCCTCTGTCATTTCAACTTTCAAATTATACTCACAAGTACAAGCCTGTCCTTCCAGGTACACTGAAAAATTGGGGTAGAACTTGATCCAGAATCTGAACTGGAAAAATAGATTCTGGCCTGCTACATTCAGTCGTGCAGGCTGAGCCAGGAAGAGATGGTGGGAATTGAAGCCGTTAGCAGTCACCTACCCCCTGAGAAATAATAGCTAAGTGTTTGATCTTGCAGAGAAAAACAAAATGAAACTGAATGTCAAATATGTTTGAGATGTGATGTTACCAAGTCCATCACACAACTTCGCTAGGTCATAAAAACTCCGTTAAATATTACTGCCATTTTGTAGATAACAAAACAGATCAGAGGATACTAAGTCATTTCCTTAGGGTCATTCAGCTGCATAGTGGTAATCCTTATTCGTCTTTGCTCCTTCCATGTTCAGTTTTGGGAAGATGTTTCTTCTATCATCTTTTCTACTGGAGAAAACATTACTCAAAATAAAGATAGACATCCTTTCTCATCTCTGGGCAGTTGACACCTCTATGTTTTATTATTAATATCATTATTGTTGCTGATCCCAAGACTGCATTTGTGTACATGCCACTCCTTAGTTACACATTCCATGGATCTTGTGTACCTTTTTCAGAAAAACACTCATTGTGAACATACACTTTATCAGGTCTACTTTTTCTTTCCTTTTCTGGCTGCCAGGACTACAAATAATTCCATAAATAAATAAGGCCCTACTCAAGTATCTAGTCCAAGTCCATGTTTATGAGCCAACATTTTATTATGAAGTATGGCCGTGCTTAAGTTACTGAGCCCAGACAAGGGATATGGATGAGGGAATTTGGGGAGACAATGGATATAAAACAAACCATTGATTTCTTTTGTAGGTTCCTCAGAGAAGACATATTGTATCTATTAGGGGATATAGCCTATCACACTGTAAGCCTCTCCAGGAGGAAAACAAAATGAAAATAAGAAAAAAAAAACACAAACAAAAAAATACCATGATTTGTTCCTTAGACAGAAATGCACATGCCACCAGCTGTTGCAATGGGTCCTGTGGAGTGCAAGTTTTTTTTTTTTTCTCCCTGCAATTACATTACAACAAATGCTCTAACTAATAAGCAGACAAATGACTGTTGCAATGGACTTCAGCAGCCTGCATTTTAGAGAGAATATTTAAAACCTTTGTTCTTTCCTAAGCAAACTCTTTTGAACTTGTGTCCTAAGCCCACAGCTATTAACCGTCCTTCCAGATAAACACCATCACCATGATATATTCATCTTTCGATTTTTCTGAGACCATTTGAGACAATGAGCTTGCAGTTCAGCCACAGCACTGCTCATGTGCAGACAGCTAATGGAAGTTCTTTACATGCTTGTCACCAACAGAAAGGTACTGTTTCATTCCTCTGCACCAGAAAATGTCATTTCCCTTAAATTGAGGGAAAGAAAACAACAGAGATGAAAAGAGTGCTTGAGCTTATAGGGGAAAGTTTCCCAAATCAGCCTGTTCCTTAGGTTAGCAAGCCATTAAGACTTTCCATCTTAAGTACATACCCTTACAGCATCTCAGTGAAATGTAAACTGAATGTAACCAAAGCACATGTTACCTTACACTGAAATATCCGGATTTGAAGAGAGACCCTACAGTTAAAAGCAGTCTAAGCTCATGCCCAAAGGGAAATGTGGATGTTAAATGCATGATCGTCAGGGGTTCAAATTCAGTGAGAGTTTCCAGATTTTTTTATTAGAAGAAATAAAAACAGATGTTGGAGGAGGGGTGATTGTGTGTGTGTGTGTGTGTGTGTGTGTGTGTGTGTGTGTGTGTGTGAGAGAGAGAGAGAGAGAGAGAGAGAGAGAGAGAGAGAGAGAACTGGAAAAACAGGGTCTACAGAAGGAACCTTCAGTGAAATGTGGATGTGGTAAATAATCCCTTTAGAAGGTAACTCAAGGGATCCATTTCCCCTCCCCTTGTAAGAGAGCTAAATAAATCTGGACAATAGAGAAGTCAAATTAGAGACTTCCAGGCTGAACTAGCAAAACTCCATACTGGTTCCTGTCCTCTGAGAGGAGCAGTGAGCAGTGATTTCACTGTGTTCTTCGTTATTCTAACAAACAGCTCATAAGAAGAGCCACACAGGTCCTCTGCATGGGATCCCACATTAACATCGTCTCTATGGATATTCATTTGTACTCTATGTTGACAATACCTGTATTTTCTGTTGTGTATTGGATTTGAACAACTCTAATTGGGGTAGAGGAGATATTTCTGAAGAAAAAGAAAAGAGTGAGTATTTATAGAACTTTTGACTGCTACATGATTGATCTATTGAAAAGTTGGAATGGCTTGCTGAAATAAAAGAAAAGCTGAAGAACCGGATTTCCAAGAATGGGTCTAGAGATTTAGTTAGAAGGATCTAATAGGCATTCTCTTTATGTTGCCATGGGTGACATGACTCTATAAGAAGATTTCTGGGTTGTACCAACCTAGGGAAGCAGAAGACATCAATCTGGCCGAATTTAAGTGGAACCCACTCCTCTTCCAGATAAAGTGAGGGATATTTGAGTGAACATCTCTCAGTGACACTATCACATGGGGATGGTCCTCTAAGCAATATAAAGTGTATTTTTCAGTGAAAAGGGGAAATAATAATAGGCTAGAACATCAACAATTGCAGTTAAAAGAACAGAAAGCATTGTGAAAAAATAATGGAGAAGAAACTCTGCATTAAAACAAAAGGACAAGTCACAGAATAGAAAGAGAAGGCCAAGAAAATCAAAAGCAAAGTAATGGAAAAGAGACTGAAGTGAATAGGAAAAAGAGAGGAAGCAGTTAAAAAGAAAACCATTTACTCTAACCCTTAAGAAATGTCTGACATCAATGGAATGACTTCCTTTTGACTGAAGGGCCTGAGGTTTAGTAAGAGTGCCCTGTTAATGGATCCTCAAAAGTGTTGGCAGAATTGGGTAGCACAGATTTTCTATTATGGAGTTTTCTCCTTGTAGTCATTCTTTTCTTTATAAACCATGAAAGAGTTCTTTAAGCATCAGGTTATTTGGAGGCCCAGTTGCCCATTTTTCATTGGTTTTGTACTGACTAGGACACAGGCCACTCTGGTCAGCAACCAACTCGGTGTAGCTGTATGCTAAGACACAACAGCTATGCTAGTGGATTGCTGGACAAGAAAGTGAGATGTCAGACGGGACCAGTTAAAGGGAATCAATACAGTAGAACTAGAAGACTAAGTTCTTTGGATGGCAGCCAGTAGAAACTGACTTTGGCTTACTGAGGGGAATTTAAAGATCCAGAGGGCTGAGATATCAGATATCAGAGATCATTTCACATGTATACCATAGGTTAAGGGTGTTAATTGGTGATTTGGCACCAGTACCCAAACTGTACATGTACAATGTACATGTGACAAAATGCTATCAAGGTCATTCATATATGAGATGTACTACCAAGAATCCTTATTATTTTAATAGCCTTCAAAATAAAACAGGCTGTGTATGAGAAGGAAGTATGCAGTAGTTGTATGAGTCACATCGTCCCATGAACTCTCCCAGACCTCAAATCTCAGATCAACACAACAGCATTATCTTGCTACCACAAAACTAACATCAGCTAGTATTCAATTAAACAAAACAAATGTCCACAATGAAGGAAGAGTTTATACTACCCAGCAGGGGTCCTATTAATTAGCTACACTTAAGGTTTTTTTTTTTTTTTTTACAATGATTTGAATAATAACAGCCTATCAATGCCTTAGCACCTTGTCTTTATACCGGGATATCCAGCCAAGTACCTGGGATGCTGTGAGTGTAAATTCAGCCCCCAAGGAAATCTAATTGGCAGTATTTGCTCAGAGGCTGCAGTTTGTCACAAGCACCTGAGATGATTGAATTAACTCTCACTTGAAGAATCCCCCATTTCCTGCCAGTGTTGGAGTACAATCCCTCTGCACATAGAAGCAGAAGGAACCCAGAGAAGATATGTTATCCAATCCTATCTTCTCTGAGGAAACAGGGGATTTGGGGGAAGTCACTTCCTGGATTGTGTTGAAACCAAGCTGGAATTCAGATGTAACTGAGAATTCAATGCTCTTCCTATTACTTGCCTCTTGCAACAACATCGTCTGACCTTAGCACACTGCCAGCTCCCTGATTGTTGCTTTTTCTGAATACAAACCATCATATGCATGGAAACAGCTTCCCAGATTGACCAAGCAGAAGTCAGCACACCAGATTGCCTGATTATAACAATTTCTCTGTAGAATTTTTTTTTGCCTTGTTTAGTACATAAAGGCACTTTCTCTACTGTTTGATCAGACTATACTAAATGCAGATTTTCTATCAGTGCCCAGGGCTCCAAATAAATCCGATTATATCCAATGGAATATAGGTAGCTCATCTAATGAAAAGCAGGCAGGGGAACTAATAGAAATCAGGAAGCCAGTCTGAAAGAAATGAGTTGGGTTTGTTTCCTTTGGGCTTGCATTTCAGTAGAGGTAATATTTGGAAAGCCACCTTGATCTGCTTCCTGCTGCAAAGTAATAACATGCCTTCATCTCACATGCTGCCCACTCCCTACCAATCCATTCATCTTCCTGGATCTCTCTCATTATTTAGCACTCTGCTTAACTGTTATGACTCCAGGGAAGCCTTCCTGGCCCACTTTGAAGGAACAGGATTTCCTTTCAGAACCGTGTATTTCCCTTCACAGTACTTGTCTCAGTTTGATTTTTATATTATGGCTTTATTTGTGAATTGTTTTTTCTGATATGTTTTCCATATATTACAGACTTGTGGTGTAAAGGACTGTACCTCTCTATTGAGCTACTCTTTCTCAGCACTTTGTACAAGTCCAGGCAGAGTATTAGTAACATTTGGATACAGTGAATGTTTCATTCAAAGAATTAATCTGTGAATTAAATATTTTTCTTTTAATCAACAGAAAACTGTGCCTTAGCTAGAAACCATTTTGTTTTGCTTATATCATGAGAAATGAGAAAAATCACTGTACATAGATAGAAAGATAATAGACTCAATCACAAAATATTTAGAAAACCATACATTTAAAGCAAGATTAGTTCTATGTATTTAGCTTTTAGGGTCACAGTTTGCATGAAGAATATTTATAAAAGTTTCTTCAAAAACTTCAGTCAGCATTTATTTTCTGTCTAATCATGATATCAGCCTCAATACTGCACACTAGGAATACTGAAATGCAAAAGTGATATTCCCATATTTGGAAGCTCAACAGGCTTCTCTTGTCACAGAGGAGTAAATCAATACAAACATCAGCTGTTGCTGAAAGTATTACACAGTCAAGTAACATAGACATGGGAAAGCAGAAGAGGAGTGTGGCAGAAAGCCCCATTTCAGGAGACATGGTGGTCACATAATATGATTCTTTCGCATGCATCATAGAGCACAAAGAAGGGTTGCTTACACTGTTCAAAGGAAGTTCTCAGCATTTTGAAAAGTGTTGAGAATAAAGAAACTAGAGAACCCTGTGATCCATAAGCTGATACAGAAAGAGAAGAGAGAGTGAGATAGGAACTAGACTAGGATTGATCCTGTGTCTTTCATAGCAAATTTCCATAGGTTTAGTACACAATGTGCCCATTCATTTTCCTAAATGGGTAGTGTAGAGGAAAGCATCACTCTTTTTAGATATGGATGCCTAGTGAGCAAATCATAATGGCATATCCTGTATTGAGCACTTATGTCATGACTGAACTTGCAGTTGCTGTGAAAAGCTTAGTATCTATCCTGTGTTACTAACACAGAAATCAAGGCTTTTCCACATAAGTTACACAAGATTCTTAAGGTCATTCATTGGGTTTGAGACAAGCCAGAATTGCATGTTAGATTATAGTGACTCTACAGACCAGCATCCCAGTGGGAGGGCTTAGCATCAGTCTAGGGATGGTTATAATTATGTTGCCCTGAAAATGAATGCATTCTTGTTCATTTAATCGCCCTACAAAGCAGAAAGAGGAGCTATTTAAAAACACTCAGAAATAATTGCTTTTCTTTTCCTTTTTGAAAATTAAGTTCTTGGGACCATTCTAACAAAAGTACACGTACACACACACACACACACAAACACACACAAACTTGTTCTTATTTTTCTCCTTCAAAATGGGTATTAAACGGTATAAATAATTCATGGAAGGTATAGAGCCTGACTGACCTAATATCTTCCAACATGACCTTCTTAGTCAGCTGGTTCACTTTCTCCTGTTAATTATATTTGGCATACAGAGTAAAGGTCAAGGATAACACTTGTGATGTTTGGGGTTAAGGAAAGACTCCCTATCTCTTCTGAAAGAAAGCTTGCTGACAGGGCAGATCAACCCACGCAGCTCTACTTGGATTGCCTTATTGTCACTTTTGATCTTATTTTCATTTTAAGACCTTTTGTGCAAACTCAGCAAGCTGATGTGAAACACAGTGTGCTAACATATTTATTCAATTTCTGTGGGCAACTCTTACCTCACAGTGTACAAAGTTTGCTGTATGATCTATTTCAGACTCCAGGAAATTTCAGCCAGTAATTTTTATTTATTTATTTTTTATTTTATTTTATTCACTTATTTATTGTTTTTGAGGTGTCAAGTGTCAAGAAAGTTAATGGAATTGGATCTTGATGACTTGACCAAATATTTCCTCTAGTTTCTTACTCATTAAAATAACGAGAAGCATCCCATTGCTATTCTCTGTTCCAGAATTGATCTCTTGTTACATAAGGTTGACACTAACTAAGGGACTGTGAGTATTTCAGAGCCAGGAACATAAACTGGACATGTCTGTTCAGTTGACCTCTGGGTGTTAATGTGATATTGACAAAAATACAAATCAGAAAAGGATAAAGATACTTTTCTTCCAGATGTTTGTAGATATGAGAACGCTTACATGAGACAGTGATTATGTATCTGAAGCTTACTATTAACAAAACACTATACCAAGTCCAGAGGATATACAGATTTCTTTGAGTTTAGTAGGAGGGCAAGTCATAATTTTTCTCCATAGCAGATAGGAAATTTTCAACAAATATCTTAACACCTAGGGTAGAAATTCCAGCATGCATGGGAAGGGGCCCACAGAACTCCACCCACAGCTGAGAAGGTACTGGCAGTTAGTAGCTCCTGGTGAGGGAGAGTAAGTTTTCTTCAGGGATGCAGCCCCTGATAGCCTGCCAGTGTTCAAGTCCTACACCCATGCTTGTACAACAGCATTAACTGGAATTGATGGGATTAAAAAGAAGTACATAAAGTTGGGAGGGAAAAATGATGGGGGTGCTATGGGAGGAGTGGATTTAATCCAAACATATTGTATATGTGTATATATATATACAATGCACAAATAAAGAATAAAGAAGATTTTAATTGTGCATACTTAACAGAACTTACTTCATGAGGTAGAGCTTCTTAGATTCTTGCCATAGCATTTGGCACACTGGAGAGTATTTGTAGGGGTTGCAGTTGGTGTCTGACTAAAACTGTGATTTTTTTGTTGCTAATTGATCAGAAGACATTAGTCTTCTAAGTTCTCCTTGGTACTCAAAAACATTGAATTTAAAAATGAACGCAAAACTATATACTCAAAGATTGGTGCCTAGCCCAGTTGTCTTCAGAGGGGCATCATCCAGCAACCTATGGGAGCAGATACAGAGACCCACAGTCAATCATCAGGCAGAGCCAGGGAAACCCGAAAGAAGAGAGGGAGGAAGGATTGTAGGAGACAGAGGGGATGAGGACACCAAGAGAAAATGGCCTACAGAATTGATTAAGCAGAGCTCATAGGTGCTCACAGAAACAGAAGCAACAAATATGAACCCTGTACAGGGCTGAATTTGGTCTTCTGCATTTACCTTATGGTTGTGTAGCTTGGTGTTCTTGCGAGACTCCCAACAATGGGATCAGGGTTGTCTCTGACTCTTTTGCCTGTGCTTGGGGTACTTTTCCTCCTACTGGGTTGCTATGCCCAGCCATGATGAGGGTTTGGGGCCAGCCTTGTTGTATCCTATTAGTCCATGTTTGGGGGATATCCTTGAGAGGCCTGCTTTTTTTTTTAAGGGAAACAGAGGAGGGATTGATCTTCGAAAGAGGAGAGGGACTGTGAGGAATGGAGGGAGGGGAAACTATGGTAGGAATGTATTGCATGAAAGAAGAATAAAAACAAATAAAATAACAAACAAATAAAATCAATACACACAGATTCTGAGTGGGTCGGAGCCCAGGTTGTGAAATGACAAGTGAACAAGTATGTGTGGGGCTTCAACATTTTGCCTTGGTCAATGAATCGGTTGATATCCTTTGATTTGCATGTGAGCTGTAGGGTCAGCTGTGGTCTCCTTTTTAGGAAGCCATTTTTTTTTTTTTTTTTTTTTTTTTTTTTTTTTTTTTTTTTTTGGTTTTTCAAGACAAGATTTCTCTGTGTAGTCCTGGCTGCCCTGGAATTCATTCTGTAGATCAGACTGGCCTCAGATTTACAGAGATCCTCCCACCTCTGCCTCCAGAGTGTTGGGTTAAAGGCAGGTGCTATCAATGCCTCGCCTATGTACTGGGAGCAGCAACACCGAAGAGTTAGGTGCTGCCCCTTCGAGGATACATGTCTGAATCTGTGAGAGACAATTTTTAGTTGCCTCATCATCCAGTCCTAGTAGTATTTCATCTCTTACACAGACTTTCTCTTGTGCTTGGTAGAGTAGCACATTTGCCACAGATCATCTTGTGGGAGCAGTGAGAAGAATAGAGACTATGGGGAGAAAACAAAACTTCCTCTACTTGGGTGGACATCTTCTCAGAACAAGGCATGCCTTTACTAGCCATGTGAGCTCCTCGGGATAGGATGGCAGAGCCATTGTATGGGGAACCCAAGAAATGAAAGCAGTCCTGAGCCCAGAGGCTGGCATAGAGTGACAGCCCACATTTCACATTTTTGTTTCAGTACCCTCTGAATCTGGCTGGAAAGTAAGTATTCCTCTTATACCATAGTGGAAAACTACTTATTTAGCTGCTGCTGATAATAATAATAATAATAATAATAATAATAATAATAATAATAATAGAGGTTATTTATTGAGTATGTGCCATGTGACAAATGCCATATCTGTTAGTTCATAGGAGTCATTTCTAATCCTAACAAATGATAACCAAGTATTGCCAGCTCTCTTTTAAGCATGAGAAGTCAAACTTTAGGGAGGACTAACAGACTGTAATTCCATTGATAGGACTCAAATTGAGACTCCGTGTACCCTAAGTACTCTCTCTTCCCACTGCAATACGAAAGCAGGAGGAAGATGAAAATAGACTGCTGGGAGAAACATGCCACCATCTGTGGTAGTATTGTGTTCCCCAAAATATTGTGCACTCTAATAAACTTATCTGGGGTCAGAGAAGAAAACAGCCACAATATTAAACATAGATGATAGGCAGTGGTAGCACACACCTTTAATTCTAGCATTCCAGAGGCAGAAATCCCTCTGGATCTCTGTGAATTCAAGGCCACATTGGAAACAGCCAGGCATGGTGACTCACGCTTTGTTCCCAGAAAGTGAGCCTTTAATCTCAGGGAGTGAGGCAGAAAGCAGAAAGATACATAAGAAATGAGGACCAGAAACTAGAAGCTTTTGGCTGGTTAAGCATTCAGATTTTTGAGCAACAGTTCAGCTGAGATTCATTTGAATGAGAACTCAGAAGCTTCCAATCTGAGGAAACAGGATCAGCTGAGGAACTGGCAAGGTGAGGTAGCTGTGGCTTGTTCTGCTTCTCTGATCTTCTAGCATTCACCCCAATAACTAGCCTCAGGTTTGATTTTATTAATAAGATTCTTTAAGATTCATGCTACAACCATCACAGATATTTTTGGTTGCCTTAGTTACCTTCAACGAAGGTTATATGACAGCAACAACTTGTAAGCAAGGCTTATCTCTGGAGCTCATAAGATTAATTTCAGGAAGTCATTTGTTTTGGCCTCTAACAGTGCAAATGAAAAGAGTAGCCAGATAAACCAATGGCTGACATGGCTTGTTTGAACAAGATGTGACTTATAGGCAAGATTTCACACTAAATCACCCAACCAGACAGCAAGTCTTTCACGTTAATCATGACTAAAAGGAAGCCCTATTCATTGAATGTGGATTTAGAGATATATAAATGGGACTCAGGCTGGTTGCATTCAAGAGCTAATTAATAAATGAGAAAATGAGCTATTTGTCTCAGTCTAGAAAAACATTTCTGCCACATCCAAGATGGGAAAGTGATTGGAAATAGCCTAGAAGTATATATTTTCTAATTCTGAGTTCAGCAAATCAAGGAGGCAAGAAACTGTTAGAGGTGGAACTGGTATTCCAAGCCCTGTGCATATTCTGTGATGGCACTATAATACAGTGATAACAAAATATAGAAAAGCAGTAATAATGAGAACAAGAAGGAGAAAGAAGAGCATTAGCAAGCAGAAGAATATTTAGAAGAAAAGGAAAACAAACTATTTATGACTATCCTTAATTGAGCACCTTCAACCTGCCCTGAATGCAATACTACTCCAAGAAGTGATCATTTACATTTCTATTCAAGGGATGAGACTTAAGTCTTGGAGGCCATGTGGTCTGTACAAAGCCATACAACAAGTGATCAGCAGAGCCAAGATTCGAAACTCAAAACTGGAAACTTCTGTTTATTTATTGCCAAATGCTTCACACTTTTACTCTGAAAGATTGTGGCCTTTGGCCTTGCAGATGTTTCAACTGTTATGTGTCCATTTTACAGGTCAAATGGTGGAGATAGAGCAGGTCAAAAAACGTGATCATGGCTGAGACCATGCATAGCTAATGTGAGGCTAGGACTGAATGATGCCCAGATGACTGTGATCTATTCAGAGATCTCTTGTTGAACTCTGTAAGTTTGGGGAGGAAAGGAAGAACTAAGAATATACTGTAACTCATCCAAGGCATGTCAAACTTAAGATAATGCCTATGTATAAGCATCTCCTGGAATTGTAGAAACATCAGCCATGGAAAGGGAAAAAAGAACATGGCCCCATCAGGAAAAGAAATAAGAAATACTTCCTTTTGGAATGAATGGGTTCATTGCTGATTTTCCTACTTTATCAGTGGCTCTGGAAAGTGGAAAAGAAAGGCTTCCAGGAGCCCAGAAGGAGGAGTCAGATCCCAGAAGTTTCAAAGACGTTTCATCATGTATGTAACTCAAAAAGGGATGTCTGGAAGTGCCCAGGGGGATTAAGTTGCTGTGATAACACCGATTCTAAGAGAACCAGGCTGATTCTGAGAGAGGTGATTGGTGCAGGCATTCAAGGCTACGGATGAGTGAATGTGGTGAGTGCATAAGAGCAAGACAATTTGTTATGTACTCAAGAAAGTGGGGGACAAATGCCAAAGCATCAAGTTCCACTTGGTTGCAATCCCACCCTTTGTTTCACACACTATTTCCATGTTTAGTAATGAAGTAAACGCTGGAGATAATACAATTAGAAGAAGGTTGTGGGACTGTATCTCACATAGGATAAAACTGGAAGAAAAGATAAGAACATTTAAAAATAGTATATAAATGTGGTGGAGAAAGAAAAATTACTTTATTATCCATCTTCCAATTTGTAACCCAGAGCCCCCTTTCTTCTGCAGTTAAATCTCTAAGCCCCTCCATGATATTGTTCCTGATCTACTTGACACATGCTATCATCCGGACTCTGGCTCCTCTATGAACTTCACTAGAAAACTGAACTCTTCTTTTTATAGATATATTAGACCATACCTGTGTCTTGATTTCTAACATGGATGTGACTCTCTCCTGCCTCCTACCTCTCAGTTGTGATACTTTAAATCTCAAGCTGTAGCTTCTTAAATGTTTTATTCCTGAATAGACATGAAGATAGGCATGCCATTTTAAAATGAATATACACATAGGTTTGCATAGAGTGGTTCTCAAGTATGACTTTGATGTATTGTTGTATAATTTGACATTTACTGATTGATTTTTAATGTAGGGGAAGGCACGCCACAGCCTACAAGAGGAAGACAGGACGTCTTGAGTTGTATCCCTCCTTCCACTATGGTTGCCTGTGCCTTTACTAACTGAGCTATCTCACTAGCTGAACCATCTCATCAGACCCTTTTATGTAACTTTGCTGATTTAGACTAAGTAGAAAAATGGTAAGGAGCATCATGACAACAAGGCCCAGAGCTTTGCCACACTCTGTTCAGTTGCAAATATGCATTCCTGCAGCAATAATTACATGACGAGCCTTTGGTAAGAGGAAGAAAGCTGCCAATAAAGTATAAAAGTCATGGTGATTGGTGCACAATTTTTGTCAATATGTGGATATCTTGCAACAATCAAGGGCAACCTACCTTGCAATTAAAGGGAAGGATCTGAGGTGGGAATTGAAAATCTATATAAGGGCCATTTTGTAGTGTAAGCAGTGGCTAATTTAATACCTTCCTGAACTGCAGGATTTCTACTATGTTAACCTACCAGGGAAGGGCGTGAGTACAAAAATAGACCTAGGCAGACAGTTCCCTCTAAATAGAAACAATGGGTGAACGAAGAAAGCTACATTTGGATCAGACTTTTCATTTTGGTCATTCTGTTCTCTCTTTGAAGGAAACAACCTACAAAGATCTATGAATCTAAGGCAAGGCTTATGCCTTATATTTAAAGCTACAAAGTGGACTGAAATTAACCATTCACTTTATCTCTCATTTAGAATTATTGTCATTTTTATGGGGAACCTGATGTGTTCCTTGCATTTTAACTCATCTTATTCTGGCCTAATCTCTCCCTCTCTCTCTCTCTCTCTCTCTCTCTCTCTGGTTAATGAGTAATTTTAAAGAACATGAGTGTTGTTTATTTCAGAACATATAAGCAATATCCCAGAAATAAAAGGGAGTGCTGTAAGATAAATAACAGAGATTGCCAGGGATGGTGTCCTCTATGAGGTTCTATATAATTAGGATTCCTTCCAAGGGTTATCTTATTAGTGACTAAATTAAAATGGCTGAAGAAAAAAGTCAAGAGGAGAAGAAATAAGAGACTAGAATAAGTAGCCAGTAGCAATGATGGGGTTATCAGGCCTTCGTGACTATCACCAAGGATGACGGAGTAAAGGAGTCCAGAAACCAAGGTGAAGTTGATGAAGAGGCTCAGCCCATGCCATTGTTATGGACAGAATTGTGACTTCATTCAATTTCATGTGTTGAAGCATTTACCCCTCAATGACTACATTTAGAGAAAGAGCTTCTATGGAGCTAATTAAGATTAAATGAGGTCTGGACATGGATAGAACAAGGCTGGTATCCATATAGAAAGAGGAAGAAGGCAGCAATTCCTCAACCTGAAGCATCTGGAAAAAGTTACCATGAGGACAGGAAGAACGTGCCTGTTGCAAGCCAGCAGAGCACTCCCAAAGTTCAGATATCATCATCTCAAACTTTCCAGGTCCCGAACATTGAGAAAATGAATTTATGTCCTTAAATCTACTAAGTCACATTCTGTTATGACAGCCTGAACAGACCAGCACAATAGCACCTGAATGCAGCTCAATTGCACTGGGCTTAGGAGTCATTTAGTACACAAATGTGGGTTGCCCTTATGATGTTGCCTGAGCCTTCTCTAGGGTTCTACCAACAAAAAGAGAATAGAAATGAATTTCATGTAGCTTCTGCATCCCTGTACATTTACAGATAACTCTAGCATAGAGTATAGACATAGGGGAGAAACTGAACACATAAGTACATCATAAAAGGCATTGAGGGCTGAAGAGATGGCTCAGTGGTTACAAGCATTTGTTGTGCAATCATGAGGGCCATATTTGGTTTCTAGCATCAATTAAACAAGCCCTAGCCAGAACAAGCTAGTCACCCCATGGACACCTGTAACTCCAGCATAGAGGGATCCTGTGTTGTCTTCTGGCCTCCATGCATGCCCACATATACATAAAGGTATGTGTGAGTGTGCACACATACAGACACATACACTTTTTTAAAGGCACTGTCATAGTTCTGTATTATGGCAAAGAAATAACTTCTGTAGTATTAATATAAAGCCTACATACAATTGCATTTTTTTGTCATTCATTATAATGTCAGTATGGGGTTGGAATACCTCAGTGGTAAAATGTTTGCCTAGCATGTGCAAGGTCCTGGGTTCAATAGCCAGAATCATACAAAAGAAGTATAAGGTCAATATGTACAGATAAAATTTTCTATGAACTTAATTAAAGTACATAATCTGCCCATGTATGTTTTTATTACAGTTTAATTTACATACCAAAACATGCAATCAATATATATATCAACAAATTTTACATGTGTATGTGTTCACACAACCACCAGCTAGATTAGATATGAAACATGGCCCTCTTTATAACCCTCCTTAGGGGATAGGGCCTTAATCACTATTGGTCCAAATCACTATAGAGTAATTTAATTCTGCCTCAATTTTTATCAAGTATGCCATTAAGTATTGTATAGTCAGTTCTTCATTCATGTGTAAATTTAGTTTGTATATATATTTCATTGCATTTTCAAAGAAAACTGACAGGATTCTACTTTAGTATTGCATTCATGAAATCATGTACAAGAATTCTTTTGGCATAAATAAATATTTACAATTGTGGAAATAATCATGGATAGGTGACAGATAGATAGATAGATAGATAGACAGACAGATAGACAGATAGATGATCTTCCAAAGGAGACTACAAACACATACACATACTACTAAGAAGTTGAGCCGGGCGGTGGTGGCGCACCGCTGGGCGGTGGTGGCGCATGCCTTTAATCCCAGCACTCGGGAGGCAGAGCCAGGCGGATCTCTGTGAGTTCGAGGCCAGCCTGGGCTACCAAGTGAGTTCCAGGACAGGCGCAAAGCTACACAGAGAAACCCTGTCTCGAAAAACCAAAAAAAAAAAAAAAAGAAGTTGAATTATTGGGTTATACTGTATGTATGTCTAAATACTGCCGATGCTAAATATTCCAGTTATATCATATTAGTGATATTTAATATTATCATAATAATTTTAACCATTCTGGAAAAGGATATAATATGTTTTTGAATAATGACTAATTAGCATATTTGTTACATTTCATATGTATTATAGTACATAGTAAATATCAAGTATTTAATTATATCCATCTCTTTTCATGGTTTGCCTACTTTGGTGATAGTTTGAGTATATTCTCAGGGCATTTTGTTAACAATGTTTTGGCTTTAAATGGTTAAATGTAGGTCCCTAGTACTAAAAAGTTCATCCTCGCCAGGCAGTGGTGGCACACGCCTTTAATCCCAGCACTCGGGAGGCAGAGCCAGGCGGATCTCTGTGAGTTTGAGGCCAGCCTGGGCTACCAAGTGAGTTCCAGGAAAGGCGCAAAGCTACACAGAGAAACCTTGTCTCAAAAAAACAAAAAAAAAAGTTCATCCTCAAATGGTGTGGTAGTATGAATGTAATTGGCCCCCATAAATTAATAGGAAGTGGTAATATTAGGAGGTATGGCTTTGTTGGAGTAGGTGTGGTCTTCTTGGAGGAAGTGTGTCACTGTGGGGGCAGGTTTTGAGGTCTCTTTCTCAGACCATTTCCTGAAACATGTAAAATGTAGATTCTCAGCTGCTTCTCCAGCACCATGTCTGCCTGCACACCACCATGCTTCTCACCATGATGATAAGACACTGAAACTCTGAACTGTAAGCCACCACTTCAATTAAATGTTTTCCGTTATTTTCCTTTATAAGAGTTGTCATGGTCATGATGTCTCTTCACAGCAACAGAAACCCTAAGACAGAAGTTGGTACCAGGAACTGGAGTAATGCTGTGATAGGCCTGATCTTGTGTTCCTTTAGAGGTATTTGGACTTTGGTGTTTTGGGTTAGAATAGCAGTGAATGCTTTAAGCACTGCTTAATGCCCTGTACTAGTAAGGGTATGGAAGACAGTGATGCTGAGAGTTATTTGAACACTGGGGGGGTGGGGGTTAATCAAGAGGTTTCAAAGGTGAAGAATTTTAGCATGTTCCCCAGAGATTGTTCTTGTGATACTCTTGTGAGTAAAGTGACTGCCTTTGCCCTTGTCCAAAGAGTCTGCCTGAGGCTGAAGTGAAGAGGTTCAGATTAATTCCATTGGCAGAGGAAATCTTAAAACAGCCTAGTATAGATTCTGTCCTGTGGTTATTAATGTTTGCTCTAATGTGGATTTATGGTGAAAAGGAGCAAGCTGAGCAGGGTAAATTACAAAATGTAATTTTTGAGGAGAAAAGGGAGCACCAGGAAATGGAATGGAGCTAAATCCTGTGTTCAAGGAGATAAACAGATTAAGAAAGGAGTGGTGACCTCAGGGCAAGATCCCACCCAGCTAGGTTTCCAACTTGTGAAAAGGAACTAAAGAAAAACTTAGAGCCCTGTGTGGTGGTGCACACCATTAATCCCAGCATGCTGAAGGCAGGACTAGCAGATCTCTGAGTTTGAAGCCAGCCTAGTCTACAGAGCAAGTTTCAGCATAGCCAAGCTTAGGCAGTGAAAGATAGAAAGCTGATGAAGATGTAATGGAACAAGGGGACCGTGTTCCAGCCCCAGCAAGCAGCAAAATTTTGTGGTTTTGGTCACGTGGCTTTAGAGTTAAGGAGAGAAGAAACAGGTGATGGCATTTGCCCCCATGCCCAAGGAAAGCTGTTGAAGCCAGGCATGTGTCAGGGGTGTCGCTGGATGGAGACCTAGAGAGTCCATTGCATGGAGTGGTGAAATTGAAGCCCAGGTTGTCTTGGAGACCCCAAGATGTTAGAGATGCCAGAGTTGTGGGATACCTGCTGAGGAGAGCAGCTAACAGGGAGTAGAACCAGTGCAAGAGAAAGAAATGTGTTGTAATCAACAAAAATGAGTGGAGTTGTAGATCTGGGGAGCATTTTGACATCAGACATGGAGATGCACAGTTCCGAGTTTGCCCAGCTGGTTTTCGGTCTTGCTTTAGTTCAGGATTTCCTCACTATGCTCCCTTCCCTACGTTTTGGAATGGTAATGTATATCCTATGCCATTATATGTTGTTAGTGTGCGAAATGTTTTTTTTTATTTTGATTTTATAGGGGACTAGAGTTAAGAGATTGCATGAATCACAGAAGAGACTTTGAACTTTTAAACATTGTTGAGACTATGATAGACTATGGGGACTTCTGAAGTAGGGATAAATGCATTTTGCATGATGATACTGTAAAAAGCTTATGGGGGCCAGGGATTGGAATGTGGTGGTTTAAATGTATTAGCCCCATAAGCACCCATGACACTATTTGGAGGTGTGGCTTTGTTGGAGTCGGTATAGCCTTGTTGGAGGAAGTGTGTCACTGTGGGGGCATGCTTTGAGATCTCTTTTGCTTAAGCTTCGCTCAGTATCTTAATCTATTTCTTGATGCCTTCTGATCAAGATGTAGCCAGAATCATGTCTGCCTACATGCCACCATGCACTACAACATGATGATAATGGACTGAACCTCTGAAACTGTAAGCGAGCCACCGCAATTAAGTATTTTTCTTCTATGAGTTGCTATGATCATGGTGTCTCTTCACAGCAATAGAAACTCTAAGACAAATGCAAACTTTGTTAGAAGATCATTTCCATAGTCTAGATAAATGTAGAATTACGTGACTTGATAGTTGGCTGGGACTTTAATATCCAAATACACAAGGGTAGACAGAGTGGTTGTCATTTACTAGGTGCGTGTTCCTCAAAATATGTTCTATGAATTTGCTTCTAGGTATAGGGTATAGTGTTATGTCTCTGCTATTGAGAAGTGATTTATTTATTTATTTTTATTTTTCTCTCATGCATTACATCCTGACCACAGTTTTCCCTTCCCCAACTCCTCCCAGTCCCCCCCCGCAACATACCTCCCCTCTCCCAGTGGGGAAGGGAGAGATGAATCAAAGCATCCAGTGAAAACCCTCATTTAGTGTTTTGCCTTCCCAAGCATCTCGGTGGACAGATCTTGTCTGATTACCAATGGGGAGTGGATTTCTCTAAGTGACGCGGTTAAGAGTGATTAATATGCCTCAAACCCATGTCCCAGAGAACAGAGGCTCGGGGGTGCATTTTCTGCCTGTTCCAAAGCCAATGTTGCCTCTTGGATAAAGGGATTTTTCTGTCTTATGATAAACTTAGATTTCCATCGAAGTGTCCTAGCTAAGCCACATGTTCATAAAGGCAGCAAGGGTTGCTGAACCCTCACTACACAAGGTTACATGTAGGAGACGGTGCAAGGATATGGCTCAGAGCTCTAGCACTCCACATTCTAGAACAAGACAGTTAGGTGAACAGTGTAATGTCTGCTGCTAAGCATTAGGGTATGTGTGAGGGAGAGGCTTAAAAGAGCTGGAAAAATTTTTGTCCTTAAAACAAGATGTTGTGATTTAACCTGCTGCCACATATAAACTCAGTGTCCTTCAACAAGTTATTTAGGCTCTTTGGAGTATATTTTTATTGCTTCCAAACAACAGTGTGCTACTTAGAGATTCATCACGTAAAATACCTGGCAGATGGATGCCACTTGATCCACAACTGCTCCTAGTTTTACGACCAGATGGGACAACCCAGGGATGGCTGTGACATGCTCAGGGATGCAGCTTCCACTGTCAGGGTGACAGCCACTCGCTAAATCTTCTGACATTTTTATTTCAACAATGAGCTTTCCTGGCCTTCCAGGAAATGAGTTGTAGGTTTTGAAGGATACTATAAACACCAGGTCTTCTTAGGTATCATTCAGAGAAGAAGGAAAATGGAGTAAATCAGAAAATATTAAAAAGTTGTACACTTCAAAACATTCTCAATTCCTCTGGACTCAAGCCTGGCTGGGTTTCCTAACTGGGCTTGGCCCAGCCAGAAATAGGGATTGTCTTGTGCAGTCAAAACACTGAACCTGTAGGCTGGTAGGAAATGGGGCCAAATGAAAACAGAGCTCTGGCCACTAAAAACATCAATCAGATTTAAAACTGTTCTCTTCTAATTTCAGGCTGCTGTTCTCTACTTAATATTCCATGGATCTGTGTGACACCCAGAATAATGTCTCCCTCCAAAG
Organism: Peromyscus californicus insignis; assembly: GCF_007827085.1. Taxonomy (NCBI): domain Eukaryota; kingdom Metazoa; phylum Chordata; class Mammalia; order Rodentia; family Cricetidae; genus Peromyscus; species Peromyscus californicus. The sequence continues at coordinate 28,902,950 of NW_026294503.1, forward strand.
ATGCCCATCTTCCTCCAAAGATGCCCATCTTCTGGTCTTTATAGAACTTACCACCATATTAAACTGCATGACAAAAGGAATTCACACTCAGATAGAACTGAGATAGCTAATCACCTGATGTTAAAATAGGGAGATTAGCTGGGCTATACAAACATGTCCATCATAATCACAAGTTGGTTTAACAAAGAGAGAGACAAAAACAAAGGTCCCAGGTGAATATGAAAGGGAATACAGAGAGAGGTAGCAATGTTGACATTAGCCCAGTGAGACACAGTGCATGCTCCCGACCTTCAGAACTTAAAGCTAGTGTGCTGGGTTATTTTAAGCTGGGTTATTTTAAACTGAAGGAGTTTGTGAGTGGTGATCACACCAGCCAGAAGAAGCAAATACAAAGGCAGACCGAAACAAGAGTCTGGATTGAATGGATCCTAAGTTTCTCTCTTCTGTGAAAGGTTTGTTTACCTGGAAATGACACTAGGTGGTTTTCCTCACAAAACATCCAACAACAAAGCCTCTGGGCATTTACTAATACTATGTTAAAGGTGTTTTACTAATTATGTTTAGTCGTATTTCCTTACTATGGCCCCATTCCTCCCTTTGGGAGTGATAACATATATTTTGTTCCACTGTGAATTGGAAATATATAATACATTTACTTACTGAATGTTTAGACATTGTTTTTCTTAAAGTGCTTGCTAATCTTTTGTCTATTTTATTAACCTTATTAAACTATAGCTGCTATTGATCTTATTAATCTTAGGATTTTTGTATATTAATTTCAATAAACATAATTTTTACTTTATAGTTTTTAATGAAGTCCAATTTATCAGTTTAAAAAAATTGACAGTGGATATAATTTGTGTTTTTAATTAGTTCCTATATTTTTGAGATTATAATTAAATAATTACATCATTTCCCACTTTCTGTAATTGTTTTTTTTAAATAATTTAACTTATTTTTTATAATGTATGTTTTAAATTTATTTTTGAGAATTTCACATGAGTACTGTAAGCTTCACCATCCATGGCATCACGAAGTTAATTCTATGTTTGTGTTATAGTCTAGAAAGCTTGCAGCTATACTTCTCATATTTATAATTACAACCTACCCCAGGGTAACTGCTACATGTGTAGGGATTAGGTGGAGGTGTGTATAGGTTGTTGGCATTGCTGTAACTAATCACCACAAACTGAATGGCTCAAAACAGAGAAGTAGTTCCTCACAGTCTTGGAGATTGAAAGGCCAAACAAGACACTGCCCCGAGGAGTTAGGTGTAACCCTTTTGGCTTTTCCTTCTTCTCGGTGGTTCCAGTGCTTCTGGTCCTTTCCATCACCTCAGTTTCTCACTTCATCTTTACATGCCTGTATCCTGTCTGTCTTTTCTCCCTTCGACTTCTCTTTTAAAGACAATGTCATCGGGGATGATCTCATCTTAATCCCTTTAACTTAACGACAGCTACAAAGAAATTTCCTCAACATGATCACCATTGGAGTTCTAGGTAAATATATCTATTAGAGTCCACCATTCATGTCACCACAGAGGTTAAATTTTCTTTTACGTTTTTCAAATTATGGAAATATAACTGCTTTGACATTGTCTGTTGAAATTATTCTTCCCCACATTGAATTTTAATTGTAGCCTTGTCAGTAGTTCACTAATTGCATATTCGTGTGTCTGTTTTTGCAAACTAATAATATTTTGTGAAGTTTTGAAATTATGTGGTCATTTCTTCTAAAAAGGAGTTATTTTATTTCTTCTTTTCTTATTAACCTGCCTGTTTTTTCTCTGAACTTTTTTGTAGAGATTGGACTGAAGAAAATTAGTGGTAGCACAAAACTATCTATTACTGACTTTAGAGGAAATACTTCCAAGGTTTTCCCATTTAGTACAGTATTGTTTATAGATCTGTTGTAATATAATGTGACTTATGTTAAAAAGTGAGACTTCTATTGCTAGTTTCACCAAGAATTTAATGATAGGGGGTGTGGATTTTGTCAAAAGTTGTTTCTTCCTTTTGTGAGGTGATGATATGGTTCTTTTGTCCTTGGATCTATTTATATGATACATTACTTATTAATTTGTATAAGTTAAACCATTTTGAATACCTGGAATGACTGTAACTTAATGATGGTATATGATTTTTAATGTATTATTGTTTTATTGAAAAAATGGCATTTGGGTTCACCATGGAGACTGGTGTATCTATTTCAAGTTTTGTTTTTGAGTTTTTATTCACTTTATCTTACACATTCAGCTTGGTAGTGTCCCTTTCCTTGTATTTTAAGTAACAATTTGAGAAGTATTGGTATTGCCTATTATTAAATGTCTAGTACAAATCCACAGTGAATCTGTCCATTCATTAATATTTCTTTGGTGGGAGACAATCACTTCTTCAATTTAATTGAATACTATAAATTTCTGTAGACTGTTTATATCCTTTACATGAATATCATAGATCATACATATCCAGAAATTTATTTATTTTTCTCAGTTCTCCAGTTTATTGAAATACAAGTCTTTAAAATATCATGTTACTGAAATCCTGGCACTAATTTTTTTGTTTGTGCACAGATCTAAAATACAATATTTCTAGAATTCATCTTGTTTGTATTTATTGTTTGTTATTTCATTGCCCATCTGTATTTGATTTCAGCTTTCCTTGTTGCCGCACACATATTGGACTGAAACAATAATTTCAGTCTCCTGCACACACAGCAGTGAGTTGTGACTCATCAGGTGGCTAATCCGTCATCCTGATTTTTGTATTCTTTACCACTTTCTCACATCTCTTCACTCTTTAATTTGGAACATTGTGGATTCCTTTCTAACCACACTACTCAGCTCTCACGAGTTTATAGATACATTTTGATCGATGACCTCGATTGCATATTATCTGGTGTATTTACCACCTCTCTTTGTAAGACACTCATAACTTGCCCTTTCAGGAGTCAGGTATATACATGTGACTTATTTTGGTCAATGTCATGTAAGTTGAACAGCAAGTGTTAGCTGAGCAGAGGTTGTAAGAGAATCTGCTTCTCATTCTCCTCCTCTGTAACAAACTTTGTTACATCCAGATGGAGAACAACTGAACTTAGCACTACTAAAGATGCCAAGTTACTGTTTTGGCAGAGGCTAGTGAGGTCTTAGTATATCTAACCCTTAGTCAACCAACAGTGAGAAGTTAGAGACTGACTTTCGATGTACAGGATGTGTCCTGAAGTTCCCAGAACCAAAGAAAAGATAAACAAGTAGAAGGTAGACACAAAACAGAACACTTCCCCTCTGTTAAAGATTCTATATGGATGATCAACTGATTAGACTTTCTGTGACTGTAGAGAATTAGAATATTTCACTTCTGAACCTTAAGTACCTTTAACTGTAGTTACCCCCCATTGATACAGTTTCATACAGTTTGCCCACCTCTGTGTCTAATTTAGCATTGTTTTGACTTTAGATTTTTGGTTTTATATTTAAGCATGTGTATATGTGTGTGTTTGTTCACATAAGTGCAGTACCTGCAGGGAAAGAAGAAGGATTTTGATCTAGACAGGAAGTTACAGGCAACTGCCTGACACAGGTGTTAGGAACCCAATTCAGGGACACAGTGGCATCTCTCCAGCCCCTAACCTAACTTTCTCAGTATCATAAGAAATCTTCTGGGATATAGTAACAGTTCACCAACCTATATCAAAACCAATGCTAACATGTCATCAGACAGCATCTGGAACATATAGGCAGATTTGCCTGCTCTATTAAACTAGCCTACCTGATTTTTTTACACTTGTTTTAAAAAAGGTGTCTTGATTTATGGTTTCCTTTTGTTCTCTAACTATTAAAACTGTTAACACATTAAAATATGGTGTTTGAGAAATTCATGTTCTCAGGCCATGTTCTATTCATATTTGGCCCCAGAACTAATTCTTATTTCATTTTTGCTAAGAATCGTTTGGAGTATCCACAAGAATATGTCCACTCTTACAATTATTCTTTTGGAATTCTATGGACTTTGAAGAGGAATCCACACCATTCCTATATTGTGTAAGGTGTCTCGTCAGGTCCCTTGACCTCAAATTCAAATTATCTGGTAAGTGAACACTAATTTATATTATGCCAAAACCCATTTTCATTGCTTAGGAGTTGCTGGGTCTGAGAGAAAGGATAAGGCAAACCTATGGCTAAAGGCTGATGGTTTGAAATCACTTGACTACTTTTAAACACTCGGCTAAGCCGAATTTCCTGCAAGAACTCAGTACCATGAGTAGACAGACCCATTCAGCAACACTAGGCAGCACTCTCAGGGTAGGCTGGGGTGGCAATTCTTAAAGTTTATGGGGATTAGTTCTTAATAGACTGGAGCCTGAATTCCAAGTTATTAGATGGTTCTCTCTACAAAGAGATCAATGCTAATGAAGGGCATTGTACCTAGCTACAAAGAATAGAATGTAAGCTATCCCAATTATGTGTCATGAATAAACTGAATTCTTTTTCATGATTTTTTTCTAAGAGAAGGAAAACAAACAGACAGGCTTTCCTCCAGGAGAGAGCATGCCTACGTATCTGGCTTTCTTTCATCTAGTCCATCTTGAAATCCTTGTTTAAAATGACTTAAATCACCACAGAAACATTAGCCTCCCTGAGCTAATCTGCTCAGCGATACCCAGAAGAATGCAAGCTGAATAGCAAGTCTGAGCAGACTGCCTGGGACAGGGCTCTCGAGAGCATGAAGGCACCAGTTTCCTCCACATAAAAGGGAATGGAACACATTTGCTCTGTTTTCTGCTTTTCTGTTGTGAAATATGAGAAACACTTTCAAGAAGTTCCCTAAGAATAAACTATTCCTGGCCCCACACATCCCTTTCTCTTTGTGGAAATCAGATTACAGCCTCCCAGTGATTTCTCAGAAGAAAATCAAAGCCTACTGCTCCGGAAACATCCCAAATCCTCTCCTTTCCCCAGAACACACTAGTGGCTGTGCTGCTCCACCAGCACTGTGGGAGTCTGAGTTCATATCCTGGTATTGCCAAGGAGATGACATCACTCCTACTTTCCATAATGAGTTCTTCCATATGTGCTGCTTGCTGAGGAAAACACATATGTGGAAACTGTAGATGAAATATGCATGCACTGTGAGCCTACTCCAACTTCCTCTCTTCAAGGAAACAACCAAGTATGCTATTCAAACACAATTTAAATGACATGATAAAATAGCATTCTCTCTTTTCTGAATTTAAAGACAATTCCCAAGTCTGCAAGGACTTAACTCTCTCCAGTGATGCATAAACCTTTTGTGAAGCACTCTCCACATAAGGGTTTGTCTTTATAGGAGTCACTAGCTAACCACAGACAAAAGAATGGGTACTGTTTCTAAGTGCTTATAACATGCTGCATGCAAATACTGTGCTTAATGCTTATGCTATGATTCGTCGGATGGTGGTGTTCTTCCCATTTAGGAGCTAGCAAAAACTGAGGCTGAGAAACTGAGTGAGGTCACTTGTGCAGGCAGGGGCCTGACAGAGAAGCAGGGGAACACCTGGAGCTCCTTTTACCTCCTTGCACCAGAAAACAGTGCATAAGATGAAAGGCACATAATTGTTGTTGATAAGATGATTTGAAAGAGGATTGCTTGCCAAATCTCCACCCCAGAATGCTTCACAATCTGTTCACTTGATTTTTTTTCTCCCTTCTCTTTCTGAAGGTGGGATGAAATAACAGAGGCAGGCACTTTGCAGCCTTTTAGAAGCAAAAAAAAAAAATGTGCATTAAGTTAAGACATGGGGGCTTCGGTCCTTCTGTAAGTACAAACTGAATTTCCAAAGGAGTTTGATCTTGTCTGAGTTTAAACCAAATGATAGCAGATCTGTGTCACCTCAGTGTCATTAATTCCTGCATAGGTCTATGTTCTTGCTAGGCAGTCAATAGAAGGTTTTTCCTCTGGAGCTGTCTTTGGTCTTTAGCTGGTGACTGACACTTGTTTCCCATCTCTCTTTTATTTTCCTGACTCCTTCCCTCATTCTGGACAACTAAGATCCTTCCAGTAAGTTTTTTCTCTCCTGTAATTCTGTTCTGGGACCTCCAATGCTCTGTGAGTACTTAATCTTGATCAGGTTGACCAATCTCTGCAGTGTAACATTGGTCATCACCAGGTTACGAATGAATAGTGTTGATATTATAAAAGCACAGTCTCCTCCTCCATCCAGAGAACTGTCACCCAATCATGCTCTCCAGTCCCCAGGAAGATCTGCCCTTATCACTGTAAGCAGGGATCAATACTGAGTTGCCACAGCAACACTAATAAGCCTTGTAAATATCCTTCTTGGTTGTTAAGACACACTGGGGGAAATAAGATAGTAAGGCATGGCCTCCCTGGCCTCTCAGGAATCCATGCAAAGGAGTTTATTGTGTTCACTGGGTAGAGCCCTACACCAGGGATACCTGAGGAGCTCTTAGTTTGGAGAGGATCTTTTGTGAGAATCCTCATTTCACTGATTTTCTAAGGAGCTTTGGGAAAGTATAGGCGTATCCTAAACATTTTGAGAGTATGTGTCAGGAGCCAAGACTCCAAAGGAATCTTTAATTTATATTTAACAGAAAACTCCACCCTTGCCAGTGACTGAGATCTATACCACATGGTTCTGGGGTAGGAAATGGGGTAGGAAATGAAAGAATCAGCTGAAAGGGAGGGAGGGGGGTAAGATTTGGTTGCTAGTTAGAAATGTTTTATTCTTCACTCATTGATTCCAGCTTTCATTCTATACAAGTTTATTTTTAAAAATGTGGATGCTCCATTTTCAGAGGCTGATCTAAAAATACATGCCTGCATGCCTGAGGCTACAATGTGTACATAAATCCAAACCCACAAAAGAAAGTGATTGTATTCAGGGGCAGAGCAGACCACAGAACTGAGCTGAAGGATCCCTTCCAGGAGGTGGGTGACACATGAGCACATTATACACATGTTTATATTGTCAGAGTTGATTTTATGAATGGGCAGAGTTACTTTTGTATGTGGAAAGTTTAAAGGACATGAAGGAAGGAAGTTCTATAGGCATATTGAACATATTGATCTCATATTGGTCATTCACTCCTTCTAAAATGACATCCCCATCATTCTAAAGCTATAAGAATGATAGTCAACATTGAACAAGCGCGTTGTTTCCATATGATAAGCATCATACTTTGCTTTTATAAAATGGACTACTTTACTACACGATAATCAAGTAAGTCACAAACCATATAAAGCATGTGAGTCAATAGTGGATCATTAAGTCACCTAGTGATGTCATAATCATCTTTCTTATGATTTTCTCACAGTAATGAAATCACCCAAGGTTACATTTCTCAGGAAACATCATTTTATTAAAAAGACATGTAACTCTACTGATATTAGAATTTAACAGATGGTGAATATAACTAATAATGATTTAGTAACTTGTTAGAAGCCATGCCCATAAAAGTAAAATTTTGGATTCCATAGCCCACACACCAGATGAGAGGTGGCATGTATAAAGATCAAGAGTGCACACAGCTTCTAGCTCCAGAATTCCTGGGTTTGAAGCTGATCAATACCCATCACTACCTTCCCAATCATGAGGAAGCTTTTTAAAAGGAATTTTGTTATTTTTTAAAATTTTGTGTATATGGGTTTTGTGTGCATGTTTGTATGTACACCGTGTGTGTGTGTGTGTGTGTGTGTGTGTGTGTGTGTGTGTGTGTGTGCAGTGCCTACAGAGGCCGGAAGAGGGCATTTTATACCTTGAAACTGGAGTTACTGATGGTGCCATGTGGGAATCAAACATGGATCCTTGAGTCCTCACCAGTGTCGTATCTCCAATGCCCACAGGAAAACTTTTTCCTTTTTTTGCCCCTTGGCCGTATCTTATGAATAAATCAAGAACAATAATTTAAAACACCTTACAGGAATGTTATCTGATGTAATGTCATGGAGCAGCTTAGTCCCTTGGGTCCTGGTGGCCTTTTACTTTGTATTGTTTCATCACACAAGCCTTCTGGAATAAATGACAAATGTGTGCCTGGTATAAATGTAGAGAATTCCACAAGTTGCTTGGCCAGTTCATATTTGTATGGATTGAGTCCATGTGAATAGTCCAATGGAAACTAATGAAAGACTGGGAATATGGTTCAGGGTTGTAAAAAATTGAATGTGATGCTCGGAATGATAATAGAGATTGGAGGAAATAAGGGTGTTGGTCAATGTTCTGTCACTATGACAAAATTCCTGAGTAAATCAACTTAAAGGAAAGACCTTTTTTGCCTAACACTTTCTGTCCATTTTTGCTTACCCCAGTGGCTTTTGGGTCTTTACTAAATTAGTAAATTATGGCAGAAGCACCTTGTAGAAGAAAGTTGCTCATCTCATGATGGCTAAGAAAGGAAGAGTAAAGGATCGGTACCTGAGGGAAGAAGAGATAGGGTCTTAAAAGCCCCTCCAGCCGGGCGGGCGGTGGTGGCGCACGCCTTTAATCCCAGCACTCGGGAGGCAGAGCCAGGCGGATTTCTGTGAGTTCGAGGCCAGCCTGGACTACCAAGTGAGTTCCAGGAAAGGCGCAAAGCTACACAGAGAAACCCTGTCTCGAAAAACCAAAAAAAAAAAAAAAAAAAAAAAAAGCCCCTCCAACTTCTTAGTGACTTCTTTTCTCTTCTTAGGGCCTATCTCTTCAAGTCCCTACCCCATAACATGAATTCTACAAGCTGGAGCCAAAGCCTTCTACACATGAGCATTTGTGGGATATTGCAGATGTAAAGCAAAACAACAGGTTTCTGTGGCTAACAAAAGGGTAGCATAAACACTGAGCTGTTGTAAGGGAGAAACGGAGTAAGGACAATGAATAGGAATTCATATCCTCCCTCTGGAGTTATAATGTAATCTATTGAACTAGACTGTCAAAGGACAAATTAATAGGAGAAAAAAAAAAAAAACATGTACTAGTTAACCAGCACATATGCGTGGGAGCCATGTAATATTAGAAATTCAGCAAACAGGCAGATGGTTAAGGCTTAAATAACCCATGCATGGGGGAGAGGGAACTTGAGGTATTAGGCACTTTAGGTGATTATAAATGATTTGTTAGGAAAAAAATGAGTAGCCTGAGGAATAGTTCTGGGACAACATTCCTCTATACTACAGATGTGGTGTTCTATTTTCAGTCTCTTCATCTGTGATGGGAGTTGAATCTATCATGAGTTGGAGAATGAAGAGAATCCTGTTCCATCCTGACAAGTACAGATTTCACAGAGAAAGGAAACTTGGAGACATTTGCTGTGTTTGCTGTCCCCAGGTGCTCTTAGTGTGAGGTCCAGAAAGTGTCATAGTTGGGGGTATGTTTTTATTTTTGAGCCTCGTCTCTAAGCTCAAAAGAGGTTGGTGAATTTCTGTGAAGAACCAGATAGTAAATATTTTCAAGGCTACAGGCAATTGGCTATCAGTTGTTGCTATGCAGTTCTGTTGCTGAAGCTGCTACATCACAGATGTGCCGTCTGCAAGCAAATGAATCAGTGTGGCTATGCTTCAACAATCATTCCTGAACACCAAAAGGTGAGTTCCACATCTGTTTTTACATGTTGTTAAACATTAGTCTTCTTTCTCCAATTATCTAAAATTTCAAAAGCCATTCTCATGCACGTTGGACATGAACAGGCAGCAGGTAGAATCCGGCCCACAGACTGCAGTTCTACATTTTGTGTGAGACCCAGGAAATTAACTGAAGTTTCTGCTTCAGAAGTCAAAACCACCCATGGCCATACTGAGTGCCTAACCTTTCAGGATCCATTCAAGAGCTAACTACTTGGGAAGGAAGCAACGGGAGCTTTGGAGTCCTCTTGCCTACTGCGGCTCAGTAAGCTGACATGCTGTAGACTTTATCTTGTTAAGATCCTCGAGGCCCCTATGAGGCTTCAGCATTACTTACTGCTCATGCAAGGGTGAGAAAGGGCCGCTGCCATTCCTCGCCTACCATAATTGCCATGGCTGACACTCCTGTAACAAAAAACAGGTTAGCCAGAGGAAAGCATAGCTAATTTATTTAATCAAAATGGTATGGGACACAGAAGCCTTCAGGAATGAAGCCCAAACAAACCAGGGGAAAATGTCTGTTTGTATGCTTAAATTTGATGAAGAATTGATAGCTGTGCAGAAGTGTAACTGGATTAAAGGTTCTGGCTTAAAGTAATAGACTGGCAGAGATGGGAAACAAGCTTGTTCAGGTTCTTTTTGTCCCTTGCTGCATTCCTCTCTCCCAGATACATGGTGAAGCCACTTTGGGATGAAGGTCTTATAAGCTATTATCAGATAAAGTCACTGAGGTCTTTCCTGGTAGCAGGCTCCTACACAAAACATCAGGGGAAGAGTAAGGTGATAGTCTAGGTTCTATGAGCCATCTGAAGAAAGAGGAATCCAAGCTTCTCTAAATCACTGCAGGAGAGAAAGAGGAGCAAGAGAGAGAGAGAGAAAGGAGAGGGAGGTTCTGATCCTCCCCTACCATCCTTCAATTTGATATCCCCAGCATATCAAAGTGTCGCACTTTGTGGGTATTGTTTTCTGGACCCCAACACTTACAACACAATGGAGGAACCTCCCCCCTCCAGGAATGTAGCACTGCCTGTAAATAACAGGCCTGTGATCCTGTGTATACCAACGCCAAAGCTCTGTTCATTCCACTACTTTTCCCAGGATGCTTAAAACTCAAGCCAGGCAGGTCCTGACTGATGAGTGAACATTTTTGAAGCTAAAGGAATGACATTCATGAGTCTGGTAGATCCACTTCTACTAGTTAATTTTGTCAGTTTTATTGGATTAAGAAATGAATAGGTCATCAGTTAGTCAGTCCTTGAGCTTGCCTATAAGGGTGTTTCTAGATAGGATTAGCTGATAGAAGAAAATTCACCATAAATATGGGAGGAACCATTCAATGATGTGGGATCTCAGACTGAAAGACAGAGTGAGTGGGAGAGAGAGAGAGAGAGAGAGAGAGAGAGAGAGAGAGAGAGAGAGAGAGAGAATGAGACCAGTATTCATCTCTCCTTGCTAGAAAGCCACCTCATTCCCCTGCTTCAATGGCCTGTGCCCTCTCAAACCATGAACCACATAAATCCTTTTTTCACTTCATCTGCCTCCTATCAGATGTTTGGTTACAGCAAGGAGAAAAGTAACCAATACACCTGATCCAATCTGCCTTTGTGCTTCTGGTGATGTGGAAGGTCTGGTGATGTCAACATTATAGAGCAACTGGAAGATGGATAGGAAAAGTGAACTTTGAGACAGTAGCTCACAATTAAGAACAAACTTGACCACTCAGGGTGATTTTTCATCATCAGAATGCTTTTAGCTATGACAAATGAGGATGGGGTACAAGGAGGTCATTGATAGAAGAGAAAGATTCTGTTAAATGTTCTGAGCATAGGACAAACACCCACAGGAAACAATGATCCCAAACTAAACACAGATAGTAAAAGTCTCTAAAAGACCTGCATTTCTGTAATTGCAAAGTTCTGTTCTCACTATAGCAAATTTCTACAGAGGGTAGAAGTAAAAGAGAAGAAGAGTCATTGGTAGCCATGAGACAGAATCCAAACTTTTCTGGCATGATCTACTTTATATTCTCCAAATTATATTATACTTCAACTAGTTACCAAAATTTATTTTCTAGCCATCTCTGACTAGTAAGATTTATGGAAAAGTGACACTCTACTATTTCCACACCTTTGTTATTCTCCCTGTATCTGTCAGCATCTTTGAGCCCTATTCTTAGCTATCAGTGTTCTCCCATTGCCTCAGACCTAGCTCAAGCTTCACCCTCCTTTTTTTTTTTTTTTTTTTTTTTTGGTTTTTCAAGACAGGGTTTCTCTGTGTAGCTTTGCGCTTTTCCTGGATCTCGCGCTGTAGACCAGGCTGGCCTCGAACTCACAGAGATCCGCCTGCCTCTGCCTCCCGAGTGCTGGAATTAAAGGCGTGTGCCACCACCGCCCAGCTTTCACCCTCCTTTTAAGCTGCCCGATTGCTCTCTGGTACCTACTGCACCCTCTATTCACTAACAGGCCAGATAAGCAAATGTAAACTTGTGTGTTACTGAGATGATTCTCCCCTATCAGATCTCTGAGTACCAATCCTTTCATATATCACAAGCTCCCCATGGCCAAAAGTGTCTCTGACCATGCCTGTAATACCACAAAAGAGAAGCTTAGAATAGATCAGTCACCCTTTATTTGAGATAGTAAAACAAAGGCCAGGTAAGACAATAGACCGAGTCAAAAAAAATTAAGGCATCATATATAGGACTTTTTCTGAAATCTTTTCTTTGAACCAATGCTTAGCTCAAGCTGCCATTGATAAAGTATCTTTATAGATTTATGTCCCAGGATAGCCAGATGATAGAATCAGCTTTGCAGTGTAAATGTAACCTGTGGCCACAGCATTCCTTCTACCTGGAGTAATCAAAGAGTCTTAGCATCAAGAAATGGACAGAGTTCTTCTTCCTCCACATACATGAATGCCAGGAAAATGTTTCTTTGGAGAATCTCCAGTGATGTGAGGGGAGATTACCTCTGAAACCAAGAAAACACTAATGGGGTTGATTTTGAAGTTTTCACACACACACACACACACACACACACACACACACACACACACACACACACACACACAGTTCCACAGCCAGACTGTTGGCTTTAATAGCACCTTATTCTTAAGCAAACAACTCACCATATTGGAACCTCAATTGCTTAGCCACCAAATGAGGATGCATTGCCGATGCTACTGAGAATAGATAACATAAACTTTTAAAAAAGCACTAAGTTTGATGGACCCCAAAGACTTAGCAAATGACAATTCATTTTATTTTGCATATGAAGAATTTGCCCTTGACTGAAGAAGATACATTTAAGTGAGATCAACTGTTAAGTGAATTATTTCCAGTATTTTAAAGCCTCTTTAGTATGGTCAAGAGTGATCTGGACACTAAGAATGGAAGACTTCATGCTTGCCTCTAGGGACTTGGTAGTCTGGAAGGGTGTGGCCCAAGTTTTATACAAGACATTTTTGAAACAAATGGAAAGTTGTATAATACAAAGATTTGTTACTTTAGGTTTATGGAACAATGAAGTCAAATGAAGCAGAGGACAGCAGAGAAACCTTTGGGAAGAGGAAATCCACGACCTAGACAGAAGGGTGAGCTGCATGTCCGTGGGTGTGGAGGTGAAGGAGAACAATGTGCATCTTTAATCAGCCATTAAATGAGAAATTGCTGGCAAAATAGCTTTGCCTCGCTTCCCAGGATGCTAAAGTCTTATTCCTATTCTTGAAAAGAAAACTGAAGTTTCCAGAGCACTTCAAAAAGAAATCTGTATGCTACACCTTTTTTATGAGTCAGCCATTTCCAAATATGACTGCATTAAGTGCCTTTTAAAGACTTCTGCTATCATTCTCCAAAACCCTGGGAAAAGATTCTTTGTGGTTTGACATTCCTTTTCATTTACTCCAGAGGAAAACATACCATGAAAATTTCCATATGTTCATCTTCTCCTGTACATATTTATGTGAACAGTTTCCTTCTCAACAACTTTCAAAACATATGCCTTTTCCCAAGTTATTTCCCCTAAAAGTAATTCAATGGTGGCATAATTCATGGATTATAGGCACCATGCAAAGTTACTGAACCAGGTGTGACATTTGGACTTGTTAAAAGTTATTGTACCAGAACACATCAAGGGGCAAGATTTGCTCACCAGCTTCGGGTGCTCACATCATTCTATTTCAGTCTGTGATGAAGTTGTTAGGACTGAAACAGGCTGTGAGTTTAAGTGACAAGAGGTTGTTACTATGCTCATTTTTTAATTTTGCATCCTTCTAAATGTGAGAGCTTGGCATCTAAGTGAAGGTGGGAGACAATCAATAAATACAAGTCCTGAGAGTAGATGCTCTTAATTTCCCACACTGGCTCACCCCTGATTTCTACTGAATTGAAGTGAACAACATGAGCATATTTTAAGTTGCAAATACCCAGTCAAAAAATTTCTAAAGATCCATTACAAACTTGTGTTGATAACACTTCTCACCCCACAGTCAGTTTCAATTTTGAAACTTATACACATTATGTTAGTTGTTTGGATAATTTTGAAGATCCATTTTTACACTATTGCTATGTTTTAGATCTGGTCTGAATATTTTCCAAAGATTCACATGGTGAAGTTGGAAAGTGGGGGGAAATGATAAGAGATGGGGACACATGGATGGTGATTAGGTCACCTACCAAGGGATACCTGCTAGTCTCATAGAGTTGTTTCTCACTATTGCAGGTCGGGATAAAAATCTACACTCATACATATGGTCCATGGACCTTTCCGATTCTCCATTATGTTGTGAAAAACATTAAGGTGCCCCTCACCCAAAGCCCAGACAAAGAGGGTATATGGATCATCTGAGACTTTTAGCCTCTGGAACTGTAAACTAAATACAATTATTTCCTTTAAATGAAGTATTGAACTTCAGGTAAATTTTGTTATAGCAGCAGATAATTGACTCATATTGGTAACTAGTACTATAGTGTATGGTTGTTGGGATAGTACTGTTTAACAGTACATAGGAAGCTTTGGGATTGGGTAATGAGCAAGCTTTGAACAACAAGCAAGACATTGCAAGTTTTGTGATCTACGAAGCATTCTGAGTGATTCTGGTGATGGCTCAGAATCAGGGTGTAGGGAAAGATCTAGATATTCTCCAAGAGGATGAGGTCTGAGAGAGAAACAAGGACTGTCCTACTGGAAACTGGAGAAAGGGTCATTATTACAAGGTAGCTAAGAACTCTGTGCTGAACTCTGCCCATGCCCTAGGGCTTTATGGAGTGCTATACTTATGAGTGATAGACTAGTTTAACTGACACATGAAATTTCTAAACAAAATACAGAAGGAGCTGCGTGAGTGCCTTTGGCAGCTTTCAGCACGACTTAAGAGCAAAGGGAACGGACCAGAAAAATATGAAAATTTACAGCCTAGAGAAAAGCATGCTTGGGAAAACAAAATACTGATAGAGACAAATGACCATTTGCTAGTGAGATTATCACACATAAAAGGATGCTAGGCATCAGTTTTTCAGGACAACAGGAAAGGGCATCTCAGAAATTTTGACCTCTGCTAACACACTCTGAAGGCCTCCTAGGAAAGAATAGTTTCAGGGAATAAACCTATGTTATCCCCACAAGCTTACTACCCAGTATTGTCTTGGGACATGACCTATGCTCCAAAATGACCAAGCACAGGTACTGTCATGGATCGTAGGGACTGTGCAAAGTGACAGAACCAAATGTAACATTTTGACTTCTTAAACATCCTTGTCCCCAAACATAACAACTAACAAGATTTAACCACCAAGCTTGAAGCATTCACACGATTCCAAGTTGTCTATGCTAATTCTGCAGGCTTGTACAATATAGGAATTCTGAAGTCATTAGTGGCTTCCACTGAGTTTTCAAAGGAAAACTCAAGGGTCCTGGCAGAGATACTGTGGAGATTCTTCACTGGAATGCCTAATGGAGCCAATGGAGAAGCACTACTGTTCTTGAGATACTAAAGTAAGAGCCACTGCCAGCTTGCATCTCCAACCTGGGAGACTCACAGGCTCCAGCAAGGCAACCTCAGGGGGTATCCATGTGAGATACAACCAGCAATTCTGCGGAGGCAAGGCTGCCCAGGGAAAGAAGGGTCTACAGGCCACTAGAGTATGCATAGTATGTTGGACATAGAGCTTTAGAATTTGATGTCTGCACTGTTTGGTTTCAATATTGCTGGGAGCCAGAAACCCTTTCATTTTGAGTATTCTTTCTTTGGAATCAGAATTACCCTGTATCTATTCTATCATTGCATGTTTGAAGTATATAACTTATTCTTAATTTTACAGGTTTACAGCTGGAAGTTTTCCTTGGGCCTCAGATGAGACTTTGGGTTTGAACTTTTGAGTAATGCTGAAAAATGAGTTAAGATTTTGATCATATTAGGATAGAATATAAATACTTCATGTTTTCAGAAAAACATGGACACTGGTGGCCAAGAACAGAGTAATGGGGTTTATATACAGTAGCGGTTCTCAACCTTCCTAATGCTTTAACCCTCTAACAAAGTTCTTCATGTTGTGGTGACTCCCAACCATAAAATTATGTTGTTACTTCATAACTGTAATTTTGCTACTGATCAGAATTAATGTAAATATCTGATATGCTTGATATCTGATATATGACCCTTCCCCAAAGAGTCACAACCCACAGGCTGAGAACCACTGATATAGTGTAACAACAATCCCCACAAAAGTTTCATCTACTAGAAGTGTGGTTCTCAGTGTGGTAATGCTGATAAGTGGTAGAACCTTTAAGAGGCCTGGCCTAATAAAAGGCAATTAATCTTGGGAGGGGGGATTTACCAGCTCAGAAGTAATAGTCTCATGCAGTAAGTTGTCACCAAGAGGGATTACTTCACGTGCTTTGCCTCTTCTACAGGAGGCCATTAATCATTTTAACTTTTTACTATGTTGTAACACAGTAAGAGTCCTGACCATATTTAAACTTTGCACTATAAAGTAGAGTCTTAATTGATATGTAGTAACAACAAAAACCTCAAACTAATTAAAATGTATATTTGTGGTATGTAAGAAAAGGAGATGATAATCGATTGCTTTAAGGACTGAACTGCCCATGTACAATATTTTAAAAGGTCATCATTCCTATTACTTTATTACTATTGCTTTGCTCATTTAACAGAAGAAACTGAAGTATAGAAAGGGGAAACATTCTGCTCCAAGACACTCATCAGTCTATGGCATGACTCAACCTCAGCCCCTTCCTACCCACATTTCAGCTCTGGTGAGTGTTTGTTAATGTGAAAAGGAGGAAGTTGTGCAGCCCTGGAGCACAGGAAAGCAGCCAGGTAAGAACTTGCTGAGACATCTCTGGGATCAGGGTGTTCAAAGGGCATTTGCTCAGCCTCACGCATTCCTGTGTAGTGAATTCCATTCAACATTTGTTTTCTCTTTTGGTTCATATGCTTTCCAAATATGCAATATCTAAACAACTAATTTCTCCACCATTCATCCCATTCATGTATTCAAGAGCACACCAGTGAATTTAAGCTCCATGGAGACTGTGACAGCAGGGGGATGGCCTCCTTGGGAACTAAGGAAGACTTTTCAGAAGAAATAAAACTTGAATTTTGTGCTGCTTAGCAGGGAGGAGGCTTAGGCTTGGCATCCCAGCTGCAAAATTAATGTACATATTAGATAAGATGAAATATCAGTTTTCCATGGGGGTAAACAATTCAGGAGGTTCCAAAAGACTCGGGGTTGAGCAAAGAATGGGTTACTATTTAAGAGCGAGAGGGGAAATGCTGAATGACAGGTAAATATTATTTAATTTTTTATTTAATTTTATATAATATATTTTGATCATATTATTCTCCCTCCCTCAGCTCCTTCCACATTCTCCTCACCTCCCTACCCGTACAACCCTATGCTGTCTCTTCTTTGAAAAAAAAGGAAAGACATACAACCCTATGCTGTCTCTTCTTTGAAAAAAAAGGAAAGAAAGCCCTGAAAATATCTTTTAAAAAAAAAGGTCATCAAAAACTACCAAAGCAAAACAAAACATGGAGTCCATTTTGTATTTGTCAACTACTCCTGGGCATGGGGCCACATGGGAGTATGTTTGATATACCTAGTTTTGCACTTTATGGGGTAAAACCGATTTTCCCTTTCCTAGAAAGCATCAATTACAAATAGCTTCTTGGTTAAGGGTAGGACAATGGTAATTAACAAAGAGATCTACAGCAGGGACGATATGTAGAGAAGCAAAAGACTTAGGAGAACTCAGAAAAGGAAGTTTTCAGTTACACATGAAAAGATTCAAATTGAATGGAGTTAGAAGGTAAAGTGAAAAATATTTAGAAACCCAGGGCACAGCCTTTACTCTGGACGCAAACAAAGCATTCAGACTGGTTCCTGTGTGTAAGAAAAGGAAAACATTTTTCAAATGATGACCTCTCACTTGTATAATTTATCTATGTACAATGAAAAACCATTTCACCAACTTCTCTGTCCTGTAATTTGGGAGTGATGGGAAACCTACATCACTATCTTTGAAGTTTCCCTATAGTGTACTCTTGAGCACCTTACTGGCCATGTCTGCTGCGTGTGGCCAGAAGAGCTATTTCAGTTCCTTTGCCACACTGTGTCTGTATTTCCATGTACCCTACGTCTAGGAGATCACTAATTCTGCCCCTCTGGGATACTGACTTTCTTTGTCAATCACATTGTATTCCTCTTCTTTCTTCTTCCCCTGTTTCCCCCTTCCTTCCTTCCTTCCTTCCTTCCTTCCTTCCTTCCTTCCTTCCTTCCTTCCTTCCTTCCTTCCTTCCTTCCCTTACTAACAAGGCTTCTTTATGAAGACTGTATGACACAGTGTGGATTAAGTGATACATAATGGTCTAGTCATATTGATAAAGGTGCTCAGTGTATAATGAGCGAAAAGCAGATTTACAATTTTCAATAAAATATATTAAAAGCAGGCCAGTACACGCATAGTCTTCACATTCATTTACTTTACTATCTAACCTGAAAGGAACCACAGGTGCTTCCAGGAGGCCCTATCATACAACTTCACAGTTTACCAGGCATACACCTCACTCTTCCTAAATGTCTTCCTGCAATCTGTTATCAGTGCCTGTAGCTCTTTGGCTAAGGGTCAGTGGGAGAGAATGTTGTCACTGACATTTCTGGTGTCAGTATCGCAGCAACTTTAAAATACTAATCTGCATTTGGGTAAGTGATTGCTAAGCAAAACCCACATTTAAAGTCAAGTATACACTATTGAATCTGTTTTCTAGATGTGAAAACAGAGAGACAGAATGATTCTTCCACAGTTTCTAGTTGCTATTTTATCTGTAACTTCTGATTCTGAGTTGTCTCTAGCTATGTTTCAAGAAGGAAATATAAAGAGGCCATTTGTGAAACTTAAATCACAAGTCCCCCCCAAGACAATATTTTGTGTATATGGCAGAACTACATGCAAACCAAAAATATAGAGTGTGATATAACATAACAGTTCTGTGAGTTTCAATAAAATTATCAGCTTCCTGCAAAAGCTAGGCTCACTGAGTTTTTAGAAAAGAAATTTCACTGCCAACATCATCGCTTGAAAGATAATGCTAATTAAAAAGTATAACCTACCACTTCATGACAGTCCGTGATTTTCATCTTTTATATCAATTTGATTCCCTTCAAGTGTGTATAAAGTTAGCATAATTGCTGGGTGTGGTGGCACACTCTAATCCCAATATTGGGAAGGCAGAGGCAGATGGATCTCTGTGGTTTGAGGCCAGCCTGGTCTACATAGTGATTTTGAGGTCAGCTAGGACTACTTAATGTGATCCTGTCTCAATAAAAAATGAGTAAAGTCACAGTACTTATAAAATTGTCTTTAATACTTCATGGTGATTTCTATATTGTACAGGGTTCAAAATAGTCACATTTCTGCTTTGTATTTTACTTGCCGCTATCTTGATAGATTAATTGGCTTCCTGTTGCTGGCTATTTGATATTTTCTTTCTTGTGAAGTTTCATGAAAAGCACATGAATGCTCCTTTTTCCAGTGATCTCCGAATCTAAGGGAATCCCCTCCTATGGCTGTAAAACACCATCAGGGCATTTTTTGCTTATTAATATTTGAAGGTAAAGTGTCCAGCAAAAGCATATAATTAGCACTCTTGAAAAAATAAATATAATACAAGTAGTTTCTAGATTCATAATTCATGAATAGTTTTTTCGTTCTTCACATCCTTCACCTTGCTGCTTCCAGGGAGATATATATACATACATACATACACATATATAGTGCATATAGATATATATTGTGCAGATTTCATCAGAGTGAGACAGGTCTGGCTGTTACAAATGCATCAGTTTCATTGTTGTTAGTAAAAGATATTACTTTATTAGTCTCTGACTTCTAATCAGCCTTGTTTTGATTCTTATAAAACTTTGTTTAATAATTCTTTTTTTAAAAAAATCACATTTTTTGCAAGAATTGTCCTAAGGTGTTTTCTATCAACAAACATTTTGATCTGTGAAGAAAAAAGAGAAAGAAAAAGAGGAGGAAGAAGGAGAAGCCCAGCCTCTGCTTTACTACTCCAGGGAGATTTTAAATGCGTTCCATGCAGGGTCACCATCTTAACTGCCCCCAACGGCATGCAATTTAAAAGCGTATCAAGTTCACCTTTTCAAAGGAGACACTGCTAAATGAGGTTAGGGTATTCATGTAAATTTGGAACTTTTAAACTTTGCTCCTAGCATAAAATGCCAAAATACTATGCAGCACATAAACATCTTTGTTCTGCTGAAAAGGATATTGCACAGGTCAAAAAGTCTCTATGGCGTATTTCTCACTCAGGAAACTGTTGAAGGTATTAATGCAGACTCTGCTTCGAGAATGAAGAGGCTTTGCATACAAAATGCAGTTTCCCTTGATTTCGGCTGTTCCCAACTTCACATCTTATGTCAGCTTCTTGGAAGGAACATTAGATGGTACCCGAAAACCAGGCTCTTAAATTGATATCAAATTTGTTATCTATATCAGTTGAGACTGTCCTTTGCCTGAGTTACAAGTTATACTGTTGTCACATTTCAAGATTAAATGAATAGCCCAAGGTGACACACTTGTGATCTCCAAAGACTAGAAATTTTCACTGACACTAAAATCTTTCACATTTCTACTGGCAGACAATTGAATAGTCTCAGCTTATGAGGCAAAATAATCTAAGAATTGTAAACGTGTCTGATTTGAAACAGTAAAATGGGCTAGTTAATAGGACATATTATGCCATTTTTTCCCTCTGATCAGAGTATATAACTATGAACTGTACAAAAAATCTCATTCATTTCCACCCTCAAAGTACACTTCTCTGCTCTGCTTTCTCCATTTTGGCCAATTTACTATTGTTATTTTAAGCTTTCAACATCATAGGATGTTTTCTTTGGAAATCCTACCCATTCCAACTATTATATTTTAGATATTTCAAAAGGATGACTTCCAAATTTGGTCATTGTCTTCACATTGCCATAATTGAATTGAGAAAGCATGAGGCCAGTAGAAATAATTTATTTGTGTGATAGTTTTGAACCACAGAAAGGAAGTTCATGACTATTTTCATAATATATGAGTGAATAAGGAAGTATCTATTTTCCTCCAATGCTTCTTTTTTTTTTTGTTTTTTGGAAAATTCAGATAGGGAGACTGCATACTGGTTCTCCTACTGCAAATAGGTTTTTAAAAGACTAGACACCGGCCAATAAACTTCTTCTGATGGTTTGACTATAAAAATCTCTCACGGGGTCACTTTATTGGGGGATTGATTCTGAGTTGGCAAGTGTGATGGCACTGATGGGATCATAAGGGTTCTGGTTTTTAAAGGACTGAGTGCACTGATGTAATGATTGTCAGCACTATTGGAAGATGATGAAACACTAGTGTGGGGGTCCACAGAGGCTCCCTAGTAAGGCCTTACTCAAGGTCAAAAAGTCTGAGCTTGCTTTGCCCAGCAGGGCTGCATAATAGGATGATTTGGCCAAACACATGATTAACAGGTATTTTGAAAGGTCTACACTGGTTGGTACTTTATACCTCAACCTTGAAAGGCAGAGGACTTTTGTCCCTCCCTTGCTGATGTATAAAAAGCCTGTTATGTATAAACTTGGGGCAACTGGGTATTGACTCAGGGTCCTCCCAAAGCTATCCTGTGTCTCTGTCTTTCTCTCTGTCTATATCTATACTTTTCCCTATCATTTCTCAATTCCTCACTCCTCTCTCCAAGAGCCCTTCAACAGGTTGGGGCTGGACCCTTGCACACTAGGTAGTGAGGAAAGAATGCAGGAAGTAGCTCACTCTCACTTCCCCCTCTCTATCTTCCTCTATCCCTCTCTCTTTATGGCTTGCCATGGTCTAAGAAGCCACTGGCACAAGTTCCCACCACCACAGTGTTCTGCCTCACCCTGAGCCTAGGATCAGCAGATTTAAGAACAGCAGACTAACACAGTGAATCCAAGTAAACCCTTCAATTGTTCTTCTCTTGCATTTGTCACAGCAACAGAAAGTCTGACCAACACACTATTTAAGGAGAAATGTGCCTTTTGTATCCTAATTTTCCTAGATTTGAGGGAGTATTGTAAGGAATGAAGCAAGGGCTCTTCTTCAGGTTATCATTGCTGTGGGTATAAAGTGACCTCTGGTGGGACTTGTGGAAGACAATTTGTCCACAGCTAGAACAGAATGGAATTGGGAGAAGGGATTGGTCTATGCATATCTAATAAGACCATACTTTTCACAGTTATTCCACACATTTATCTTATTTTCCCTTGTGTCCAAGGCTAAGACACCCAGACACCTATTCCTTTAAATTACTTAGTCATCATACATAACTTTGATACCTAAGATCATTTTATTATTATTTGTACTTTTGCTCTTCTCTTGCTGTACTCGGTATTTCTTTCTGTATTCATTTTTACTACCATGTTTTAAAGGCTGTTTTAATTTTAACTGACCAGTGATTTTTGATACGGGGTCTTGCTATATAGTCCTGGCTGGCCTCACCAGGTAGGTCAGGCTGGTTTTAATGTCACAATATACCTGGCTCAGTGTCCTTAGGGGCATGGTTGAAGGGTGTATACCATCATGTCTAGCTCCATTATGTACGTTTTTAAAGTTTTTTTTTTCAAGCTTCTCTTGAAAAAGGTGAAAACTTAAATAAAATAAATAATCAGAGGCAAGGAATATATACATGTCATGCTTTCACTATACCATGTCTTTTAAAAATAATGAAAACCAACTTAAAAGTCACCATAAAACACTGATTTTTTTTCCCCTTCTTCAAAGATACAAAAGCTTGGCAAACAGCCTTGTCACTGCAGTGCTTAATTTCCAACCTGCTCCCTGGACTCTGAGCCTGTTGCCTCTTCCAAAGAAAGAATAATTCTATTAGCCATCTCAGCTGCCAGTATTGGAGATTGCTTTGAGTAGGTGGCCCTTGTGGCCAACATTCCATTCAGCATTTAAAATAAAAATGTCAGTCTTTCTAATTATTTGGAAGCTGAACCTGGAAGTGCTTCCTTGTCTTTGCCTAGAGAGGCACTGAATTGGTGTTGAAGGAGAGGAACTTTGAAAAGATATCTCATACAAAGGCCTTGAGCCCTTACAGGGCTCCTCTTACTGTTGAAGGTTGGGATGAGAATTAGGCAAAGTGAAAATTTTGTGAATGCCTTTTATGAAAAGCCAATTTAACTGTGAAGAAGTTGTGATGCTAGAAATTACACCTGGGATGGGAGAGATGGCTCCTGGGGAACTGACATCCTCTTCTTGAATCCACCGGCACCCCCATATGTATGCAAATACACACACATATATACACATGAAAAAGCAAAGTAAATCTACTTTTTTTAAAAAAGAAACTGTTTTACACTTGGAAGTAGTGAATATGGAAAGAGTAAAATTCTCTGTAAACCCCAAGACACTGTCATCACAGTCAACATTGATTTGAGCGAGGCTTCTTATGAAAGCCACATAGAGAGAATGCTGTCCCAGAATCTCCTCATATTTCTGCAACTTTTCTGTTCTTATTGAACAAAACAAGCATGGCTTTGGATTATGCCTAGAATTAATTAAATAAATTTCTAAATACATTAGAATATTTAAGAGAGCTATCTCTTAAAGACATCCCTTACTTATTTTATTCTGTAATTAAATAAGATTAAATATGTGTGTGTGTGTGTGTGTGTGTGTGTGTGTGTGTTTGCAGGTGCCTGAAAAGTCAGAAGAGAGCATCGGATCCCATGGACTGGAATTAGAAGTGATTGTGAGCCAATCAATGTGGGTGTGGGAAGCTGAACTCAGGTCCTCTATAACAGTAGTAAGTGCGTGCTATCAACCACTGATCCACCTCTCCATCTCCAGTTATTTATAAATACTATTTCTATAAATATATGTATATCTGTTCTTCAT